>NW_026043452.1:0-39927 GCF_023856365.1 Brienomyrus brachyistius
TGCCAGGTATCGGCCCAGTCACTAATTAAATCAAGATCCCGCTGTAGCTGCTGAGCCACTAATTCAGTATCTGCTACACCACCCACCTTGGTGTCATCTGCAAATTTCACCAGTTTACTGTATATATTGGTATCCATATCATTTATGTAAATTAGGAACAATAGTGGTCCTAAAATCGAACCCTGCGGTACCCCACTATGAACGCAAGCCCACTGTGAGTTGAAGGACATTGCCAGTGACCTGCTGGACCCCAGGCAGAACAGGCCTCACCATGCGACAGCCCTTCAGAGACTGGTCCTCCTGCGCATGGACTGGGGCATGATGCATCAGTTTAAACAGGAGCCTGGTAAATCCTGCGAGTGCTACACCAAGCGACTGATGGCAGCATTCTCCAACTACAGTGGGATGGACTCCACAACGGACCGAGAGTGTATGTGATGTAAAATACACTAAGATAGGTAAAAACTCTTTTGTGGACTAAGTAAAACAAACATTTTATGTTCTAGTTTTCTTAAAACTACTGAAACAAATAATTGGCTACACTGCAGTTCCGCTGTTTTGTTTGGCACCCCTGCATGTCGTGCATTGTGTGGAAAAAACCTGAAGGCTGAGGAATGTTACGTAACACAGCTAGAATGTAAAAACTCTCTCTGGTGTAATTCACTGCATAAAACCAATGGTGTTAAGTGTGATGTCTTCTTCATAACACTCCCTGATGTTTGTGTCCGTGACCATGAGATAGGGTGGGCTGCTTTTCTTCCTTCCTTTGACTAGTATTCCTCCTAAATTGTTCATCTGTATTTGCTGCATTGGTACTTGATGTGCGTGTGCCTTGTGTCACGATCGCCATTTAACGGGAGCGGCGGACGGGCAGGAAACAGGCAAGGCAGGCAGGATACGGGGATTTATTAGGAACACGGGGTGCAGGAAACATCTCACGCAGACGGACTTCAATGACGGACACTGAACTCTAGTAAGACATGAACTCAAATAGACAGGACTGATTGAAAATAATCGGACACAGCTGGGTACGATCAGGGAAGCACACGTGGATAATCAGGGGGCGTGGCACACACGGTGGTCAGACTGTCCGGGACCTCCTCGGGGACTAGGGCAGGAAAGTCTGGAGCTGGGTCAGGGACAGGAGTGGGGCCAGGAACAAGAGCCCCAGGGGGCACAGTCATTTGAGGCGGAGGGAGCGCCTCGGGCGTGGGCTCTGGGGCCGCAGGGGGCAGCGGAGGCGGCTGCTCAGGAGCTACGGGCAAAGCAGGCGGCGGCTGCTCGGGCTCTGGGGCCGCAGGGGGCAGCGGAGGCGGCTGCTCGGGCTGCGCAGGAGCTATGGGCGACGAAGGCAACTGCTCAGACGCTGTAGCAGGAACCCAGGACTTTATGCTCAGCCCACTGCTGTTAACTCCGATGACTCACAACTGAGCAGCAATGCACATTTCGAATTCCATCATCAACATCAGGCAGATGACAAGACTGTTGTGGGTCTCATCAATAAAAACGGTGACTCAGCATACAAAGAGGAAGTGTGATGACTATCGGACTGCTGCAGAGCCAACAACCTGTCTCTGAATGTTGACCAAAGAGATGGTTGTTGACGTTAGAAGAACACAAAACACAGAGTGACCACTCTCTGCTGCACATCGATGGCTCATCTGTGGAGATCGTAGAGAGTACCAGATTCCTTGTTGTCCATCTGGCGGAGAATCTCACCAGGTCCTTCAACATCAGCTCCATAGTAAGGAAAGCACAGCAGCACCTCTACTCTCCACGGAAGCTCAGAAAAGCCCATCTCCCATTCTCACACTCTATTGGGGAACTGTTGAAAGCACCCTGAGCAGCTGCATCACGGTCTGCTTTGAGAACTGTGTCGCCTCAGATCACAAGTCCCTACAACAGATAGTGATGACAGGTGAGAAAATCATTGGGAGTATCGTGTTAGAGAAATATGTACTTTTTTTATCATCATTTTGCTAGACGCTTAGAAACAACACCCTGCCGCAGCTTGATCTTAATTGAGCAATAACACGTCTCAAGAACTGTCGCTTGAATATTTCCACCCCATATATGGTGACAAACAATGTTCAATGTCAGTTGCATATCCTGTTTGTGTACCTCAATAAAAGACACTGCGAGGGGAGTTACTCTTTCGAAGTTGGCTGAGTTCGACTGAGAGGCTGACACCTCGAGGTCAGGACCGGGCTTCCCTTTGTAAGGAAAAGTGGTAAAAATGTCCCAAGGTTCTTGGTTGATCATTTGAATGCAGACAATGTTAGGAATTTATGATCATGGGGGAAGCCAGGGAGAGAATGGGGGTTCCAGTTGGCACCACTATGGTGATAAGGATAAGATAAGGTGATAAGAATTGAATTACAATGATCATAAAAGTCTCCACCCTGTCCTGTCCCGTCCCTGTCTCAGGATCCTCACACTCCAGGGGGTCACTCTTTATATGTAAATTCACTCACAACACCTACACACAACACCTTGGTGGGGAGGGCCTTTTTGGGTATAAAGGGGGGTGAAGAACTGTCTTCAATTTGTATCTGAGCTGCCTTTCAGTACCCGGTGTGTCTCTACACTGTATTACATTGTATTATTTTTGCTGTTCAATAAACCATCATTTTGCTGAAACTGCGGAGACTCTGCAAGTGGATTCCCTACACCTTGCAGCAAGTAAAACGTCATCACAGCTGTCTGTGTTGTTCTGTGTTCAGAGACTGGTTTGTTTCCAGCGCATCTTCAGAAGAAGATAACCCTAACATATCTCTCCCCTCCATCACAGATATTCACACCACACACTGCATCCGCAAAGCCACCACCATTGTGGATGACCCCACCCACCCCTCACATTATCGTTTCACCCTCCTGCCTTCTGGAAATAGGTCCCGGAGCATTCGGGCCTTCACAGCCAGACTCAAACAGCTTTATCCCCCATGCCGTCAGACTACTGAACTCTCAGGGACTAATCTGATACCACACACACATACACTCATTAACACACTTTATTATTTAACTACTATTTTTTATCTTATTGTCGCCATGTTTACAGTTACTTTTATTTATTTTTATTGCTACCTCATTGGACAACCAAACTGCGCCTTCTCAGTACTGGGTTTACTGTGCTGTTTGTGCTCGTTGGTGTCAGTTGTCCTCTCTTTTTGCACTGTCCTGCAATGTTTGCACAGTTTTTGCTCATTATGCACCATACAGTATGTTGCTAGGTTGGTATGTGTTAGTCTTCTGTTAATTTAAGTAGCACCTTGGTCCGAGGGAAACAGTTTCTTTTGTAACTGTACTATACTCAACTGTGTAAAGTTAAAAATAACATTAAAGACCTACTTGACTTTTACTGAACAGGTGCTAAAGTGAAATTACTTGCTTCTGGGAAAGAACTCCAGCTGAAATTCTGTACAACAATTATGGGAGACATATGGGAAGGACGCGGTGTCAGACCTGCCCCAGTGGGACGAATGTGGTTTTCCTAGTAACAGCAGCTTCAGTCCCAATCAGATAAGCCAGATGCATCTGAAATTAGAGGAACGGGATCAGACTGGTTGCTCAGGGACTAATGTGGTAGAACTAAAACAGAGACAAATTGGACGGTGTTTCAATTGTGGGAAAATGAGACAAAGCAGGCAGAGGAGATGCGGGTGGCAAAGAAGCATGAGATAAGGAATGCAGAGAATGTGGATGAGGGTGAGACTCCTGTGAAAACTGTGTATTGAAAATTAGGGCCATAGTATTGTCATCCATCCTGTCAGGGTATGGAAATACACTGAGGGTAAATGGCCTAATGCAGGAAGTGTCTTAATCCTATAACATCCAGCTGATTCAGGCTGTGGGGGACAGTGTAGTACTGCACTCTTCTGGCTGGGACCTTGAATAAATGAATGAATGTTACATTTATACAGCCCTTTTCTAAGATACACAAAGAGCTTTACAGAAGCACTGGGGAGCCACTTCAACCCAAACGTGAGGCAGCAGGAGAGGGGGCCCAGGCAGAGAGAACAGCCAACAAGACGGGTGCTTCCACAGACAGGACGGGGGCCCCGGCAGACCAACGCTGACGACTCCTGGGACCAAGTCAACAGAGCAGCTGTCGTCATTGTGACTCACCCTCATACATCCATCCATTGTCTAAACCGCTTATGCTACTGGGTCGCGGGGGGTCCAGAGCCTATCCTGGAAGGATCTGTGCACGAGGCAGGGAACAACCCAGGACGGGGGGGCAGCTCATTGCAAGGCACATTCACACACCATTCACACACACATGCACTCCTACGGCCAATTTAGCAAGAGAGAACATGCAAACTCCCCACACATGTGACCCAGGCGGAGACTCGAACCTGAGTCCCAGTGGTGGGAGGTAACAGTGCTAATCACTGCACCACCAAGCAGCCCCACCCTCATACATGATTTCTGATTCTTGATTTTAATCCCCTTTTCTGTTTTTGGCAACATATAAAGTGCTGTGAATGTCACTGTCAGATTGTCATATCATCCTCCAGTTGTCCCTTGTCACCCTGGATGCACATTGAGTGTTTGCTAAATATTTTATCTTGTAGTGTTCCTGATTTTTTCCTGTGTTTTAATTTGCAATTCTCAAATTTCATGACTGGCATCCGTGGGGACGATTAATTAAACCTGTTAACTCTGCACTTCAATTTCAAACTGTTGGTAACATGTGTACATATTTTTGTCTGATCTTTTCACCACCAGGTGGCGATATAGCAACTCCAGAGTTATTGATGGCTAGAACAAAAAAAACACAGTAACACAGAGGTGTAGCTAAAAATTCTGGGCCCCTGACAGAATGTCACCTTGCGCCCTCTGTCGAATTTTACATTCTGTGAAAGAGATTTGTTGAGCCATCTTCCAATGTAATCCAATCCAGCTCTTTATTTGAAAAGCACTTTAAACAACCTTATGGACCAAAGTGCTGCACAAAGGAATAAATAAAAACATTCACACACTTAAAAAC
This sequence comes from Brienomyrus brachyistius, assembly GCF_023856365.1. NCBI lineage: Eukaryota > Metazoa > Chordata > Actinopteri > Osteoglossiformes > Mormyridae > Brienomyrus > Brienomyrus brachyistius. Next base: position 4,991 of record NW_026043452.1, read on the forward strand.
GAAGTAAAAGAAATTTAATAAAAACCAAAACATTCAATGTGAGTAAAAGGCCATTAATAAAAATTTAAAAAAATCTATTAATTAATAAAGAAAAGGCTAAGATTAAAATAAGATTTACTATTAAAATTAACATCTCACAATGTGTCAAAGGTGAAGGAGAAGAGATTAGAAGAGATTTAAAAACGGACAGAGGGGATTCCTCTCTAATGTGAAAAGGCAAGTCATTCCACATTTTAGGAGCTGCGACTGCAAAGGCTCGATCCCCTCTAAGCTCACGCTGAGTCTTAGGAACCGTCAGGAACAGCTGATCAGCTGACCTGAGAGAGCGGGTGGGGGTGTAAGGGTGAAGCAGCTCACACAGGTCAGATGGAGCAAGACCACTGAGGGCTTTAAAAGCAAATAACAGAATTTTAAAATGAATCCTAAAATGTACGGGCAGCCAGTGGAGTGAGGCTAAAATGGGGGAGACATGCTCATATTTCCATGTGCGGCAGCATTTTGAACCTTCTGGAGGTGAACAATAGTGGAGCCTCTAACCCCAACATAGAGGGCGTTACAGTGGTCCAAACTAGTAGTGACAAAAGAGTGGATTACTGTCTCAAAGTGCTGCCTAGAAAGAATTGGCTTTATTTTGGCCAACTGCCTCAATTGTAAAAAGCTTGACTTGACAACTAACCTTATCTGAGTGTCAAACTTAAGGTTGGTGTCGACTTTAACCCCTAGGTGTGTGATGACTGGTTTACAATATTGTTCCAAGGAACCTAAAATTACAGTGGAGGTCAGAGGAGTGGAGTTACCAAAAACCAACACTTCTGTCCATTACCTCCCCACTTCCTTGTTAGTTACAATATTTGTTCTGCATTACTGTACTGCTTTGGAGCCTTTTGATATTAAGGTGAATAACACAGGTGAAAAATTAAGGTGAAAAAAGAGACAGATGCATTGACAGCAGTCGTGGCCACACTTTGGACTGGGAGTGTAAGAGCAAAGGAAACTGAATCCACTATGTTCTGTCCTGTAAATTTTTATTAAACACCACATGACACACATACGAGTCCTGTTTTAACTTTCAGGGCTGATGGTCTGCAGCCTGGCTTGTGTTCTACAGTGCAGCGCAGGTGCAGTCACTGTGCTGAGCCCGGCGTTATATTAATGACGCAGCCTTTCACACTGACCAGTGAGAAATAACCTTGAAAATGACTGTGCTCTTTGTGGTTCTCCTTTTTTCTTACCACCAAGCAAGAGACTAAACATATTTTCTACTTATCAGTTATCAGAAATCAGAAATGTCATGCAGTAATCAGAGGTTAGACAGCAAGAATGACTTTTGTATTTTTATCTTTTGTCAATCTTTTATCCAGCGACTACTAATTCTCATCGGGGTCTGGAGAGGGTGGGACCTGTCCCAGGAAGCACAGAGCACAGGCCTGCATGGGATGCCATTCCACACAAGCAAAAACAATTAAGATGGTCAGATTTGCCTCACTGTGTGATTTTGACTGAAAGATGAACTAAGCACAGTCTTGTGTGTATAAAAATGCGTAGATTCATTTAACTTTAACAATGAGATTCAGCAACATGACCTTATAGTGTTAATGATCGGTATCTTACTGGTATTAACTGAATTATGCAAAATTCTACATTATTCTATATTATTGCACCCAAATTGTTCATACTGACTAAATGTAATTACTGACATCCTGGACATACTGCTTTTTAGGTTTGAATTTAAAATGTTAGTAGACAAATTCATGCTGTCAATAACATCTCACTTGCTCACCCACTTTTAGATAAAAATACCCTTTGTGGTTTTTCTAGTGAAGCAGTGGGCCTGAGCTGAGGACCTGATGGTTGTGTGGTTTTCGCTCACTGAGAAGAGAGACACAAACACCCTGCTCTCAGTCGGTCAGTCTTCCTGTAAAATGCAGAGGTGAGACTGCTAGTGGAAAATTACTGACTGCAGCGTCAACAACACATATAAACAGCAGCACAAACAAAATGTTCCACAAATGCAGGACATCTGTATGCTTACAGCACACATCAGACACGCTGACCCTCAGCACTGAGCTCCTCCAGGCTCTGTGCTCTCCCTCTTCTCTTCAATTTCTACACAAATCACTGCTGCTCCAGTGAAGATCCTGAATTTTGCAGGTGATACTACTGTGTTTGCCATCATAACTGAAGGTGATGAGTCTGCCTACAGACTGGAAGTCGTACAGCTGACCATCCAGTTCTGAACTCACATTATCCCAAATGTCCACATGCTTAGACTCCTCTCATCATCAGGGAGGAGCGTCCCTTGGCACTGTAGAGTAGATGGATGAGAGCAGGCTGATAACAAGGCTGTCATCAATTTTATGTGACACCTCTCACCCCCCCAGCAGACTATGGAGGCCCGTAAGGGCAGCTCCTTCAGTAAGAGACTCAGACACCCGGCGTGTGACAGAACGGTACCGCAGGTCATTGGGCCCCACAGCAGTCAGGCTTTATAATCTGCACTCTGCTCATTGAACTTTTCCCCTGTTCACTGTCTTCTGATACAGTTTCTATCTGCTGCTGATCTGCAATATTGTTCCTCCTTATTCACTGATGTGCAGTGTTGCATTGAGCCAGTGCATTATGCCCTGTGTGGCAGCTTCCTTTGGGAGGCTAATATCTGGCACATGAGCAATAATGTTACATGCAATAGGATTGTGTATAAGTTAAGGATTGTGTATAAGTTAATTTTAATATTCCTATAATATTCCTCTGTATGTAATATATTCTTATTTTTTGTTTCTATTATTACCCTATATTTATATATACATCCATTTATTTTACATTCATAATGATGTTGTTTGTTGTTTTGTGCCCCACTGCTCTTGTAACAAGCCTCAGTCTTGACTCTCCCTTTTAAGGTCTTGGCCTTAAATCACACTCGATATAGGTGGTGTCGTCCCCATCACCCTGACCAGGATACATGCTGTAAGATTAATGGATGGTGTTTATCTGTGTGATGAAAAAGAATGTGAATAAAACAAAAATGTACCATTATAAATGGGAGCCCTAGGATGTGTGGTGGTTAGAGATGTGGACTGATGAGAATTTTGCTTTTCTAAAGTTCTGTTGTGAAAACTGTACATTCCGTTCCATGTACAGTAGTGATATGTAGCAATCATGTGCTCCAGTCAAATGTCCAGCTGCATGAATAATAATGGTGGCTTGTTTGGATAAAATAACTTAGGCTGAATACTTGAAAGCGTGACCTGGGTGAGGTAGAGAGGAAACAGGGTCTTACAAGAAGCAGATATTGTTCTGTCTGTGTGGTTTTTACTCTTTGCAAAGTGAGTCCAGCACAGTGCAGTCAGTGGGTCAGTCTTCCTGAGCTGCATCTAACCAGTGGAAACATCTGCAGCACTGCAGAGAAGCACTCAGCAGACAAACAAACCCAAACAGCTTACAGCTGTATGTCACTTTTGGACAGAGGTGGACAAAGTACACAACTTCACTACTTGAGTTAAGTATAGATACTCCTCGTCAAATAATACTCAAAGTTTTTCAGTTAATTTTTTACTTCAGTTAAAGTACTGGAGTATTTGCATCTAAAAATACTTAAGTATTCAAAAGTACATTATGTTTTAAATGCAAGACATTTTTCAGAACCTAATGACTCCTGAACACCCCACTGAATACACTGACTGGCTTGTACATCTTGTAGAATAAAAAGCTTGTGGAATATGATACAATGACTATAGAAACACAACTGACATAACAAAAGTACAGCCATTGTCATTTTCATCTTATTTAACACCCCCCACCCCACTCACACAAAAGAGCATGGTAGTGTTCTTACAGAGCCGTAGCAGTGTGTGTGTGTGCATGTGTGCATGTGTGTTTGTGTGTGTGTGTGTCTATGTGTGTGTGTGTTTGTGTGTCTGTGTATGTTTGTGTGTGTGTCTATGTGTGTGTATGTTTGTGAGCCAAGTAACAAGACAGGGAGCAAGAAACAAAACTCCTCTTTCTTAATTATCCACATCGTTATTAACGACACAGGTATATATACAGGTACATATACAGGTACATGTATATACTCAAAAATACATCCAGAACACACAATTAAATGAAAAACGTAATTTAAGAACACTTGAAATTTTCATTCAGTTTCTTTCATCTGTTTAATATAATCGATCAGTCCCTGTGCGTTTGCCCCAAACCATTCAGCATGGTACACAAGGGAGACAAGTAAGCATGTGTGACATCAAAGAACTGATTGCAGCAACTCAGCCTTTCCACAACATTAAAGCCGCTTATTCCCCCCCATGCCATGAAGAAATAATCTCTGTGGCTCCCCTCTCCCCCTCCCTCAGCCCCCAGTCTGGCTTGAACATTTGCACTTCCAGTAAAAATGCGCCCCAAACACACTGACACCAAACTCAGCACCGGTGCTCCGTAAAATCCCGTGATTCAGTCTCAGAAGCACTGGCTCCCCTGCCCTCCTCTGAACATTATTAAAGCTACACCCTGAACACTCTGTGTGACTGACATGAATGAGAAGCATCTTTATTCATAATCTCTGTAGCGGAGGTCAGAATACAGAGTGTCATTATTCCCGTCTTTCTTCTGTCTCCTGGGTTTTGGCTTCTTAAGGTTCAGGGCAGCGTAATTCAGTGTGTCCTCGTCATGGCACTGTGGAGACAAAGATGGCAGAATTGGATGGATCAAATCGGTTTGCTATTACCTATTTTCACAAATAGCACTTAAAATGCTGATCCCAGGATGGAAATCAGTCTGAGGTTCATTTGTTTTACTGACGATTTGTAATTTGAAATATTTATTACATACTTGCTTGCGTGACCATTCCACTTTTGATATATCACTGTTCTTTTCATCTGTTTAAAATATATAACACATCAATATATTATTTAATTTCGCACGGTATCATACCGTGGTCAGATAACATTCCGAATTTTCAAGCAATCAACATCCTTTTTGTCTCAAAAATGAAAGTAAAAATGACTTCTGTCAATTTAAGTGTGCATGTTTGGATACGTGTCATTTGTTCTCATATATCATATATAATAAAATTGCTATAAAGGAGATCTTGGTAATAAAAGTTATTGATATGCAACTTATTGCAACATGTATATTTCAATAGATTTTGCAAAATATGAAAGATATAATACAAAAATGTAAATCTTACAGTACAAAAAGGTTTATATAAATAAGGTGAGATTTAATAATGGATTTTAAAACTGTATTACCTGCAAGAGTGGTTTTAATATGAAAATGTTATCTATCATAAAACAATTTTATATTTCTATAATTTGTTAAAATCTACATTTTGTCCTTCTGAGTGCATAAAGCCGGGCAGCGTACCTGCACAGTGTGTACAGGTCAGTTTACATCTTATACAAATGAGAGCAACGTTCAGAATAATGCTGCAAGATAAAACTATCAGCAAGCCAGAGTGAAGAGGATCCAGCAGCTTCTGAAAGCCTGTAACAAAGAGATAGATTTCAGCATAATGATATAGAGACACATTTCCCATTTGCTTACATTACATTAGTTAAAGATCAAATCGATAACACATTACAGCAGTTGTTTTGTAAATAGTCCATTTTTAACATGAACTTCTAGTATTTTGTATTTTAACAATTTATATTAATATTTGAAATAATTATTAAATTAGGCTCCGGACCCCCCGCGACCCAATAGGATAAGCGGTTTGGAAAATGGATGGATGGATGGATATTAATATTTGAAATAATTATTAAATTAGGCTCCGGACCCCCCGCGACCCAATAGGATAAGCGGTTTGGAAAATGGATGGATGGATGGATAATTATTAAATTAACATCTGTGTAATTTAATTTAAGCACTTAAATTAGAAAATTCATTACATTAAAAAAAGAAATAAATGTCTTAATAGCAGAATAAGCTAAATAAAACTTTGAAGCAGATATACTCTCCACACTGGGTGCTACCATCTATATCCAGCTGTGTGCCGTTCCCAAACAGCATCTCCCCACACTGGGTGTTACCATCTATATCCAGCTATGTGCCGTTCCCAAACAGCATCTCCCCACACATGGCCACAGCGCAGTAGTAAGTCCCAGCATCGGAGAGGCTGAGGTTCCCCTTGGGGAGGCTGTAGACGCAGCTCCGTGTAGGAGATCCAGCCTCAGGGCTCTTCTCACACTCATCACTGCTGTTTCCAGGGCTGTAAATGACTCCAGGAAGGGATTCTCCTGATCCATGTCTGAACCAGTAAACACTGTGTTCTCCTGCACAGCTCCCAGTCTCTATCGTACACTGCAGGCTCACAGAGTCTCCTGGCTGCAATGTGTCAGACACAGGCTGCTGTACCACAGTCCTGCTGTTGGAGTCTTTACCTGAAAAGCAAAATAGTCATGATGACAGCCCTTTGAGAATAACAATGGAAAATACAGATCCTCAAAAATTGTTCTTACAGATTTTTGGGAACTGAATCGATGTTCTTCTAGCCATCCAAGAAATCAGTAACTTCTTGGAGAACAGCTGACATTCTTCTCTCTTTTTATTGTATTACTGCTTATTAGTATATATCAGGTAACACTATACATTAACTGCACCTACATAATACCTAAATAAAAATTATATGATAATAACAAACATTATAATCATATAATGTCTTGTATTAATGTATGAAGGTAGATGAATATAATTAATTTCAATTCAAAGAAATGAAGTGTGTAAAGTGTACTTTATATTTTCATGATTTTCGTGACTTTACATTTGGTTTATGTTGCCCCTTTTCCACAGGAAGGTATTTATTGTTTTTGCATATTTAGCTCTTGATGTGTTTTGGTATTTTTGAGCATTTTGCTGTAGTACCTGCATAATTTAATTCAAGAGCCGAAGAGCTGTTTGCCCATTACTAGTTTGTCTATCTTTTAACATTAAAGAAAAAGTATACATAGTAAAAGGAATTACTTGGTTTCGTAGTTCCTCCTATTTATTTTCTTATGCACACAAAAGTAAGTTTTTCCGTTCAACCATAGCACTACAGCGAAAAGCAAAACGTCATGGCAAATACAATTATGCTTTATTCCAATACACATTGCTAATTTTTCATTATTATTACATTTATTCAGCATAATATCTTCAAAGGTTTCATGATTTAATTTGCAATCTTCTGGCCTGAAATCTTTTCCTGCTACACTGAAGACTCTCTCAGCGTGTGCAGAGAAAGCTGCAGCCAAAGGGTTGGCATCCTCTGATAAACATGGTTGGTTCAGGTATCGGTGACATTATGTGAACCTTTCATGGCAGGAATAGGGACTAGTTTGACTTTTGATGCAGGAAAAGTGTTTGGGACTGTTAGGTTGAAGAAACAGTTGTTAATCATTTCTGTATGATCAGCAATGAGTGTAAATATATATGTATACGTTATTTCTTATCTTCTAGCCACATACTCTTAGCTATTGTACTCTAAGTAGGTGGTTAACAGCTGCCTACTTAGATAAGAATCTCACTTCCCTCTCTTGCGCCCCCCATTGACTATAAATAAAGAAGACAAGGGGAACCACCCTTTGTAACACATTCTGCTGTAGTTTGCATTGCAGAGAGTGTGGGTACCCTTGCAAGTAAAACTGTAACCTGTGTGTGTCTCATAAATGTGGAGTTGGGGTGGAAACGCCGGGCGCTTTCCCCAACATAGAATTTGGTCCTTCGAGCCGGATCCGAGGAACCCCGAAGACGTCTCCAGTACGCCGAGAGAAGCGACACCGAAGTCTGTCGACAGCCACTCGAAGTCGGGTGCAAGAAAGACCTGTGATGTGAATTCGTCATCAGGCCGGTGGTTAGAACTGCGCTCGACGTCTGGTGATGTCTGAAGGACCTCGGTGACGGATCAGAGAGCACACTATACAGGTGAGAGATATGGCACCTAAGTGAGTAGGTGGCCAAGTGAGAGATACGGCACCTAAATAAGTAGGTGGCCAAGACATGCATGTGGTTGAGGTTAGCCGAAATTAACCGGGAGAGAAAGTAGGCGTTGTTGGAAATATATACAGTGTTGTATGTGGATGTGTTTTTATAGGTTTTAGATTAACCTACACGATCCACCCTAAAAGCAACAACATACTGGTGACTGAAGGATCAAGGACGGGTTTCATCCCTGAAAACTAACACCGCTGCTCTAATAGGGAGCAGTAGAAGGCCGTGTTAGTGTCCTCCTGAGGTCTCATGCCAGAGACTTGCTTTTAGGATTTTTTATTTTTTGTAGTGTATCCATTAAAAGGTAACAATGGGGAAGAATCAAAGTAAACAAATGGAACTAGAGGGAGATGAGAAGTTTATGGAAGGATATAAGCCAGGATCAGGACAAATAAGTAGTCAGAGATGGAGGAAAAAAACATGGGTTTGAAGGAAAACTCCACACTCCAGATATATTAAAATTACAGGGAAACTTAAAACTGGAGATGTTACAGACTACCAATAAGAAAGAAGGTAAAGACAGAAAAAAAGAATATGTTTTTTCTGATGCATGGTTAGAACAGAGTAAATTAAGAGATAATAAAAGACAGCAAAAAAAGGGAAATAAGGAGAAAAAATTACAGGCGACTTTAATTACACTAGATGAGGAGACGGCAACAAAATCTTCTGCCGCTCCAGTTCCCTTACTGCCCCCACAAATTCCAATGATTGCGCCTGCACCAGTTCCAGCTGTAAATAGACGACAAATAGGAGGAGGGGAATCATCTCGAATGATGACCCGAGGGTCTAACCCTTCTCTGTATCCGTTAAAGGATCTGGAGACAAGTAAAGTACGCTGGCATCCAAAAAATGACACAGAACAGGAAGACTGGGAGAATGATTTGGTGTGTCCACTCGTAGAAGTGGCAAATCCAAATCGAGGCCCAAATAATGCAGGACCCGAAACTATGTTAGTATATAGACCCTGGACCGCTGAGGATAGAACAGCGGCTTTAAAAGGAATACCCCCGGTTGAAGAAGGGGTACCCGAGTTTTGGACTGCCATCCTAGAATTACAAAGTAGTTTTCATTTGAACGGCAGGGAAATGTATAGATGTCTCAGACAGTTGTTTACCCATAAATGGGGACGTGTAGCGGGAGACTTCACAGGACATGGTAATAATGATGAAGTCTTAGCACATGACTCGCAGGAACTCATACAAGCATTACGAGACTTGCGAAACAGGGTAGAGACAGCCTTCGTAAGACGCGCAGACTATGGACGAATAGCGCAATGTAAACAAAAAGATGGAGAGGAACCTGAGGATTTTATGGATAGAATGAGAGTTGTATTTAGAGGAAACTCAGGGATCCCATTTGATGAAGAGGCAGTAGGAGTGTACCAACAACAGCTAAAACGAGCTTTTGTCGCAGGCCTAAAGCCCGAATTGCGAAAATATCTTGACAAACATTGGGTACATCAGAATACTGGTTCAGTCCAACAAGCACTATAATATGCTCAACACGCGCAGAAAGCGCAGAAACAGGAAAAGACAGACACAATATTCAGCGCCTCAGAAGTAGTAGCGCTAGTGCAAATGAATCCTCCGGGGAGGGGAGGATTCAGAGGAAGGTCAAGAGGCCGAGGAAGGGGGAGAGGTGTTTTCAGAAACAATTACAGGAATTCGTCTCAGCAAGATAACATTTGCTGGACATGCAGGAAACCTGGACACTTAGCTAGGAATTGTAGAGTAGGGAAACAACCATATAACCCAAACTCCATTGAAAACAATGATCAATGACCCCCCTCGGAGGCCCCTGTTACCGACACCATCCGAGGCAAAACAGAGGTGATTTTAAGAAAGGAAACGGAGGTCACTTTACAAGACCTTTTAGATAAGGAAATAGATTTACAAGCAGTGTGTCAGTTATTAGCAGAAAGGCAGTGGGAAACCTTGCCAAGTCGGAAGTTAGTCATAAACGGCAAAGTATATGAATGTCTGTGTGACACTGGAGCATGTAGGACTGTCCTAACCTCCAGTCCTCCCGGAGTCACATATTCTTCATCAGTCATAAATATAAAAACGGCAGGAGGTCAGACAGACAGACATCAGTTAACAAACCCAGTTGCAGTAAAAGATAAGGAAACTGGACTTGAATGTCAAGCACAGGTGTTAATAAGCCCTTCTTGTCCTGTTAACTTGTTAGGCCGAGACCTTATGGTACAAATGGGCATTAGCGTGGTTGCCACAGCCACTGGCATGAAAGCAATCGTAAATGAAGAAGCTTATGTTGTGCAAGGAACCACAACACCACAATATTACTGGTCTCTGGACCTAGGGGGAACTGCACAGACACGAGAATTATTGCGGAAAACTAGAGAAAAGCAGTCCCCTAGACAGGCCCAGTTCATGCCTGACGATGCCTTACACGTCACTATGTGGTACAAAGACACCCTTGGACCAGATTATGTCTATGACAAAACGTTTCATGCCCTCCAAGACACTTGTATTACCTTACAACATATGTATGTTAACCCCACCACTGGGTTTTCAGCAGCCTCAGTCATTTTATCTAACAAGCAACAGGCTGTATTTAGAGAGAGAACACCACACGTATCTCTTTCAAAACCACCCCAGATGCAGTGGAGAGATGTAGAGATGTTCTTACGAGATTCTATGCACAGTTACAATGACTACCAACCCGTATCTGGCTCCTGTTGGAGCTATGATGAGAAACACAATGTGTGGCGGTTTCCTTTGGGATGGAGAGTTCAAACCACTCCCACCACACACTTAAAGGACCCAACCTGACAAATTTTTTCAACCCTGGAGGAGGGATCATGTCCAGATCTAGATCGCCTCCCAGAAGGGTTGTGGTCGTCCTCCCCCACTGATGTAGGGCTGGTAAAGGGGTTTCCACCTTACAAAGTAATTGTGAAATCAGAACACCGTCCGGTAGTTAGGCAATACCCATTAAAACCTGAAGCAGAAAAAGGTATAGCCCCTGTAGTGCAAGACATGTTAGCATCAGGAATATTGCGAGAGGCTCCTGAAGCCACTTGCAACACTCCTATCTTTCCAGTCCAGAAGGGACATACAGGGAAATGGCGCATGGTGCAGGATTTAAGACCGGTTAATAACATAGTGCAACATGCAGCACCAGACGTGCCTAACCCACACTTATTGCTCAACTCATTGACTCCTGATAAAAGCTACTTCTCAGTAGTGGATCTTAGTAATGCATTTTTCTCAGTACCATTGCACCCTGATTCTCAACATTTATTTGGATTTACCTATAAAGGGAAAAAATATACATATACTAGACTCCCTCAGGGATTTTCTGAAAGTCCACATGTATATACCATGGCCCTTAGATACTCTATGAGTACCTGTGAAATACCATCACATAGTCAGGTATTACTATACGTGGATGATATCTTAATAGCAGCAGATTCAGAACAACATTGCAAAGAAACTACCCTAACTGTGCTTCAGCATTTATACAATACTGGACATAAAGCTTCTAAACAGAAGTTGCAGTATTGCAAAAAGACAGTTGTCTATTTAGGGCATAACCTTTCACAAAAAGGTCGCTCGCTGCTAGAGATAAGGAAACAAGCTATACAGGAAGCACCTAAACCACAGACTAAACAACAGATGATGTCCTTTTTAGGGCTCTGCAATTATTGTAGAGAATGGTTACCAGATTATGCTTTTCTAGTTCAACCTTTGCAAAATTTAATATACGGGAAGGAGATGACTCTAAAGGACAAAATACAATGGACTGAGGACGGAGAAAATGCTTTTACAAATTTAAAAAGAATGTTGCAAACCAATGTGACCCTTGCTCTACCAGATTATCAACAACCATTCACCCTATGTGTAGATGCTAATCAAGGTTATATGAAAGCAGTATTAACACAGCCATTCGGAGCAAAAGAGAGACCGTTAGCATTCTATTCAAAACGATTAGATGCAGTAGCAGCTGGCTTTCCACAGTGTTTACAGGCATGTGCAGCTGCTGCAGAAGCAGTAAAGGTATCAGCAGAATTGGTACTTTGTCACCCCCTCATACTTAAAGTTCCTCATTCTGTGTCTCTAATCTTGTTGCAGACACCGCTTCCATTCTTAACACATACAAGACATCTTACCTTAGTGTCACTTTTGCTCTCACAACCTAACATTGAACTTCAGCGGTGTGGCCTATTGAACCCTAGCACGCTCCTCCCCACCGCAGAGGATGGGGAGCCACATTCTTGCAAAGCAACAATAGAAGAACAAACAAAACCAAGAGCAGATATTCTGCAAACTTTTATACCAGGATCAGAAGTTGTTTATGTAGATGGCTCAGCATCAAAAAATGATATGGGAAAAAATAAAGTTGGGTATGCTGTAGTTACATCTACTGAAGTGTTAGAAGCCAATGCACTCCCTTCTACTTGTTCAGCACAAGCGGCTGAACTCTATGCTGTGATCAGGGCATGTGAACTGTTCAAGAACAAGTCACTTACTATCTACACTGATAGTCAATATGTGTTTGCAGCTGTCCATTACCATGCAAGAGTCTGGAAAAATAGAGGTTTTAGAACATCACAGGGCACATCTCTTACTCATACAAATTTGCTACTTAGATTATTAGACGTTGTGCATTTACCGACTCACTTTGCACTGTGCAAATGCAAAGCACACCAGACTGATGACTCTGCAGAAACCGCAGGAAATAGTTTTGCAGATAAAACCGCCAAAGAAGCGGCACTGAAACAACCTACCTTATCAGTGGCAGACATTCTTTTTATAGATAGCGATGTGCTATGTGATGCACAGATTCATGCTCCTAAAATAGAAGTACAAAGTTGGATCAAAAGAGGAGCAATACAACGAGAGAAAGTTTACTATATGAATGACAAGCCCATCCTACCAAAAAATTTATACAAAACAGCTGCTTTGGTGAGCCATGGAAATACTCATGTCTCAACAGGAGGGATGGTACATATCATACAACAATATTTCTATGCTATAAATTTTTCTGATTATGCAAAACAATTTTGTAGGACATGCTTAATTTGTTGTAAACACAATGCACAAGGAAACATCAGACCAAAACGTGGCCAGTTCCCCACAGCTGAGTATCCGTTTCAAGTTGTACATATGGATTTTATTGAATTATCTTGGTCACAAGGAAAGAAATACTGTCTAGTTATTATAGACACCTTTTCTAAGGGGGTAGAAATATACCCTGTAAAGCATTGTGATGCAATGACCGTTGCAAAATGTTTGGTAAGCCATTATTTCCCTACCTATGGCATACCTCATATTATAAGATCAGACAATGGGACTCATTTTGTAAATCAGACTATGTCCCTTTGCTCACAAGCATTAGGTTTTACGCTTAAGAATCATTGTGCGTATCACCCTCAGAGCGCAGGCTTAGTGGAAAGGACCAACGGCACTATTAAAACAAGGCTAAGAAAGACAGTGGAAGAGACAAAAAGGCCGTGGCCAGAATGTTTGTCTCTAGTAAAATTATGGATGAGAATAACTCCCACTCCTGCAGGATTAACACCTTTTGAAATAGTGTATGGTAGACCATTTCCCCTAGCAACTGAAATGAATGACATAGAAAAAGCAGACCGAGAAAATACGCTGGCCGATTGGATGCGTAAACTACTAACATCACAACAAAAACATAGCCCCAGTAGTCTGCCGGTAAATTCTGTTTCTACTCAACAGGATAACTTGCAGCCGGGAGATTGGGTCCTGGTCAAGGTCCTGTTGCGGAAAGATTGGAGCACACCTCGGTGGGACGGTCCTTATCAAGTCCTCCTTACAACACCAACAGCAGTAAAGATCGCAGAACGACCTTCCTGGATACACAAAAGTCACTGTAAACCCATCAAGCCCTTATCAGAGGCCTCAGCAACAGAGTAGCAGTGGAAGTCCGCTACAAAGGCACAGTAACCAATAGGGTGCTGTTGTCTCAACCCGGTGAAGAAAACAACTGAGCTGCACTCTATTTAGGATGGCCCTGATAGGGTGGGGATGTGGTAAAGTGACTCTAGGGGTCATTCTTGTTGTAGGACTTGTATGGTTGTCCTGGCTCTCACCAGCTCCATTACAGCACCTACGGCGATGGACCCATGATGACTTCCATCTACGCCCGTTGCCCGCTGACCACTCACATCCATTTATGCAAAACTACTGGTACCGATATGTACATGATACTGTAACAGCGAAAAATGTGACAAATTGCTATGTTTGTTCAGTAATGCTCACTCATAGTGAAGGACCTACGGTGTATGGCAGAGCTATGAATATCTTCTGCAGGTATAGGATATCAAAGTAATGTTTCACTTATATTTTCTTTTGTTTTTCATTTTATTTTTCTGTTGTTTTATTACTGTTATACCATGTTTGAAAATGTTTATTAATCAAGCTCTTAACGCTGCTTTTCGGACACGCAGTACAATGTTTCTCTCCCTTACCCAAACTATAGAGACAGAGCCTGTTTCCAGCGATGGCGATGAAGAAGACATATAATTCATAATGACGGCCGAGCCGAAAGCACCCGTGCAGGGCTCGGACCTGAAGAACCGGAATTAAATGTTTTCCAGGATAATGACAATGTGGTCTAAATGAAGGTTGTACCTAAAGTGCTTTTGCAACTTGTACAATGTTGATGCTTCTGATCATACTGTCATGATAAACAGGAGGGACTGTTAGGTTGAAGAAACAGTTGTTAATCATTTCTGTATGATCAGCAATGAGTGTAAATATATATGTATACGTTATTTCTTATCTTCTAGCCACATACTCTTAGCTATTGTACTCTAAGTAGGTGGTTAACAGCTGCCTACTTAGATAAGAATCTCACTTCCCTCTCTTGCGCCCCCCATTGACTATAAATAAAGAAGACAAGGGGAACCACCCTTTGTAACACATTCTGCTGTAGTTTGCATTGCAGAGAGTGTGGGTACCCTTGCAAGTAAAACTGTAACCTGTGTGTGTCTCATAAATGTGGAGTTGGGGTGGAAACGCCGGGCGCTTTCCCCAACAGGGACGTTTCTTAGGTTAGAAACTGCCGTCACTGCAGCCAACACTGACTTTTAAGGAGAGACACTCAGCTCTTCCTATGAGCAGATCCACCATGGTGCACAAAATGACAGTATAATTATTATTTTAGGTGACACTTCAAATGTTGCATTATTTCATTCTTTACAAAACGACATTTTTATAACAATGATGTATAACAATGTTAATGTGTTTATGTATAATTCATATTTAAATTAAAGTTCATATTTTAGTTAAAAGCTACACCTACAGTACGTATATGAACTTGAATTTGAATCCAAACCCTTTTTCGTTCTTCTTCTTTAAATTCAAATATAAATTTCAATGCCACAACCTGTTTTCAACCACAATTCAAATGTAATTCAGATTAACAAAATGAACTGAAATTCAAGTTCATATATGTATTCAAAATCCTGAATTTTAGGATACGTATTTGAGAATTTCATTCTCAAATCAGTTCTGAATGGTGCACATCCCTAGTTCATATGTTAAATCATGCATTTTTTTTTTCAGAGTGAATACACACTGACTGCTCAGATAAATAACGTCAAAAATAATTTTCTTTTGTTGCTTAAGATTTTTGCACAGTCCTATACTGTATATAACAACTCAAACATTTTTTTATGTTATTTGTTTTAAAGAGGCTGCAATGTGTAACATTAACATCTGTATAAAGAGAAGGTTAGGCTTTTGGCTGACAGCAAGCAAAATGCAACAAATTGTATAATAATAATAATAATAATAATAATAATAATAATGAATGATTTTTGTTTGATGTTTAGAAAAACATTTATGGAACAAAGCAGACAATAAGGTATCTTTGCTAATTTTATATTGACAAACAACTAAACTGTCAAAATTATTTTGCAGGGAATAATCTTACTGACATTATAATAAAGCAAATATGAAAATAGTTGGAATCTCATTTACCTGTGATTATGACAAAGGTTCCATTCCCGAAGGTGACCTCATGAAGAAACACAGCAGCACAATAATACACTGCAGAATCTGACGGCTCCACGTTAGAAATAGTGAGGTTAAAACTCCCCTCTGCATTCAGTAAGGAGTAACGTTTTATGCTTTTATATTCCTTGTAAAATTCACCAGGTACGTAGAGAAGTGCTTTCGCCATGGGCTGGGGCTTCCGACCAACAGCTTGCTTAAACAAAGTAACAAAAGTTGTTTCTCCTTGACAGAAGCATGTCAGGGTCACACTGTCTCCAAGCTGAACCCTCATCAGGTGACTGGGCTGAACAACATCTGTAGTCAGTGCAGTGTCTGCAAAAACAGAAAAACAAAAAAAATCATAATCAAATAAGACATATAATAGTAATCTAAATAACTATTAACTATGATGCAGATTAAATGGCCAAATTCCACTGATCACATCATACAGATAAATGAAAATATTAAAATCCCAAAATAATTTATATTATAGGGCCTTACTAATGAAAATGAGAAGACCAAAGAGTCTGAACATTTTTGTGCTTCCACTGTTTAGAATAAACTGCTCTGCTGCTAAGTGAGAGATCATGGTCGTGGTCGGGATGAAAGGGCAGGAAACAGAGAGGAAACAGAGAGACACACATCAGGCTGATCTGATTGGCTGTTCACATGGGAACTTAAGTAACAGTGAAAAAGCATTTTAATGTGCACTTACATGACGTTTATTAATTTACTCCTTAACATCCAGTTAAAATGAGAACAATTAGATAAACAGGAGCAGATACTGAGCATATAAAGTTCTTTGTACAGAGTGCTGAGATACTGTGGGAGAGCATTTGCTAATCATCTCTCTCAGACAAGCTCAGCACAGTATGAGTCTGTTATCTATCTGATATTAGACAGTCTCTCATACAGTAATAATAATTGATACTTTATTGGTCCCTGTGGAGAAATTGTCTTAACTTCTCTCTCAACTTGCTCTCTTTTTTTTAGAGTAAACAGAGTAAGTTGTCTGCGAAGGGCAGCCACCCATAGTGATGCCCAGTGAGCTGGGGGTTAAGGGCCTCGCTCAAGGACGCAGAGATGTGCTGTGGCTGGGTTTGAACCAGCGACCATCTTATTACAAGCACACAGGCATTAGATCTTCTAATCACACTTAAAAGGCAGATTAAATGTTCTTTCCACCATGCAAACAGAATGTAAATTGTAGCTTTACTGCTTAGATTTACATTCACACATTTGCATTTAAAACAAGCATTTTAAGTGATGTACATGAGAGTAAATGGTGAATCAGTTTATTTGCCACTCTACACATTACATTGGCGCCCATTATAAGTAACTGTACAGTGACATTGCAGTTCCTCAGTTGCTTTGATGCATTTCTGGAATCACCCTTAACATCTGCAAAACTGTAAGTGCATTTCCCAAAACAATTCGTGCAAACAGCACCACACAGATGGACTGTCTACAAAAAAAGTCATAGAGGCCACCAGCAGCCCGAATACCACACCGTAAGGCCGTATGTTAGGATGCTCTCTATGGCAGAGCGGTAGGAGGCCACCAGCAGCCCGCATACCAGACCGTAAGGCAGCATGTTAGGATGCTCTCTATGGCAGAGCAGTTGAAGGTCCCGATCAAGAAATCCGACAAGTTTCCCCAATAAGCCAGTAACCCCGCTTCATAGAACAGGCCACAGGACTGGTTTTGGTGAGATAGTCCGAGTAGTAGGTAGAAATCAGGATGGAGACTGAGTGTGGGTCTAACAGGTGAGCAGATGTAGGACAGAATGTAGAGCCCTCTGGTGGAGTGCCTGTGCATGACTGAATGTATGGTTTGGGTCTGATGGTCTGAATAGTTGGTAGAAATAGGCACCTTCCTACCTGATGTGGTAGGTCTAGATAAGGGGTCACCAACATGGTGCCCCAAGGATGCCCCCAATGACCACATGAGTTGCCCGTGGACCTGTTCTATAAAATAGCACAACTCACCAGCGAACATCATCTAAAATTTTATTTTGTCCTGTTTCTAATCTATCACATTTGCATTTATATAGATTTGAAATTGAATATAAAAAAGCATTTAAAACATGTTTATCATGCATGAAGTTTAGACATGTTTAGGAGGGCGTTTAAAACTGATATCAAACTTCGTATGGCTCAGTACCCGTGAAGTAGCTCTCCGTTTTAAAAAGGTTGGTGACCCCTGGTCTAGATCTTGCAAGTTTGTTTGTACTGGCTGTGTGAACATACTGTAGCACTGTTAAGAATATGCAACACAGCCTGAGTTGGGGATCTGCTGTATGCATCAGTAATATAATGCTTTGTCCTTTTCTAGGCTGTTCATTAAGACATAAAGCCTGAAAGTTTTCTGAATGGCATTAATGAAATTGAGCACTGCCCCCACCTGCTGGCCAATTTATTAAAACATTGAAATCGCTGTCTGCACAGGCTGACGTGTCATTTAAGTCTGATAATTTTCTATGAGTCAAACGGCAAGAAAATGACAAGAAGTTAAAAACATGGAGTTAGATGAAGGAGAAAAGATTACAAATTTGAAGATTATGAAATCAGGACATGTCAGCTAAGTCAGCCAAGGTGGGTCTTAAACATATGGACGGAAGTATGAGCGCTAAACTTAAACGGGTTCACTTGTAACCGCTGCCACCAAATTTCGTTAAATTGCTGGGGAGGTCCAGATACATGAGACAGGAATAGAAGGATTATTCTTTATTAATATACAGACGAGGGTTACAACCCTCCCTAGGGCAATAGAAGGGGATACCTGCCACGGGACATTCTAAAACGCTTAATGTGAAAATGCGTAACGCAACTTAATGTATTAAAACAGTCACCACAAATCACCAAATTTCTCGCGAATGTATCTGGCCATAAAGACTTACCTGACAAGAAATCAAAACCGAAATGCTAGGAATATGGACTTTAAGCCTTTTCTTTATGGGCGTCAATGGAGGGGAAAACGCTTGACGTAAGATGAAGTCCATATTCCTAGCATTTCGGTTTTGATTTCTTCCCTGGCATGGGTGACGGGTGCACCACGTTCCCAAAGCCACGTTAGCCTCGAGCGAACTGCCCGGAGAAACCGCTCACACCAGCGCTGCAACCCGATCTCCTCCCCTTTTAAACACACATTTCTATGGCGTTAAATTAGTGCCAAAAGTCGTGCGCATAAAAACAGAAAATCCATGCTCTCTACGCGCTCGCGATTGCACAGCACTCACTCACTCGCTCGCCGTTAAATTAGGGCCAAAAGTCGAACCACGCGCGTGCGTGTGCTCGAGTGCTGAAAACCCATCCCCTCTACGCGCTCGCGTCTGCACAGCACTCGCTCGCTCGAATTTCCCGCTTCGTCTTACCGTATATAAAAGAATGGGCCAATGTACGGTAAATTGCATTGTGAATAAAATTTCTTAATACAACATCACAAAACCAATTTAATAAATTCAAATCCTGGGAAGAACGCTCCTCAGATATTAGTTCTCGGGTTAGTGTTAGCAGACTATAGGCGAAACCACCTTAAGTGCTATCTGTTAATGTTTATTAAATTAGCATTAAAATGGAGAGGTTTATAATATCTTTTGTCCTTGTAGCTGCTAAATACACTCATTATTAAAGCCATAAAGTTGTCTGCCTACTACATTGGAATCTCCACTGAGTAAGTGTTTTTGATGGATTTTATTTAACTTTATTATACTCTGGTCCTTAGATCTAATGTCATACTTCTTCACTTATATTGTTTGTGAAAAGGTTTACCACGGTCAAACAGAGCAGCCACTACATCATCATACATGAACAAGCACCTCACAAAACAAAAACATTTCATTTTCATAATTAAAACTTTTGAATGGTAGGCCTAGTGTGTGGATCAGAGACAAGATCTTGACACCTCATTAACTATAATTTGTTCTGTGAACAGCTCAGATACCACCTTCTCGAAAGTCTTCTGCATAAAATAGAAATAGGATTCAGCGCGACTCCACTAAATTTGGATTACCTGGAGTTCCTTTGTCATCAGGAGCTGTATCTTCTGCAGGCCCTGTCTAATCACATTGAAGTACCTCCTGCTATCACCCTGGCTTTGCAAGAGCTCTTTGACCTTGTGAGGGCACATCTGGAACGTCCAGCCCCATGTGTCACACAGGAAGTCGCTGCCACCAATAGACGACCCAAGATTTTGATTGAAGAACAATGTTTGAAAGAAATGCTCCATACTCAACTTCCTGTGCCTTGCATAGCCACACTGATGGGTGTTTCAAGAAGAACAATCTTAAGAAGAATAAAAGAGTATGAGCTCTGTGTTAGGGAACTTGACAATTTGGTTTCTTCTGTCAAGAATGATCTACCAAATGCAGGCTACAGGATAGTCAATGCAGGCTGCAGTCAATGGGCTACAGGGTTCGGTGGAGAAGAGTTGCAGCCTCCATGCATAGGGTTGATTCCATGCGCATCATATAAAGGTTGTCAAGTCTTGGCTGTGTTGTACGCAGAATGTACCAGGGCCTTTGTCTCTAGTACACGTGGACACAAACCACAAGTTGATCCGGTTTGTATTACCAGCAAATTTATTTGGAGTAAACCCTGGGTGGATTGGTGTGAGGTGGTGGTGGGGCTTTGGAGAAGATTTCCTGCCGATCAACACTAGCAACTTATATCTATCTGTCATGGAGGTCTCGGGACTCACAGATATTCAGAGACATGTGGATAGTTTACCAGTGGTTTTCAGCAGGAAATAGTTATTACTACAAATTGTCACCCCCCCCCCGCCCCCCACAGAAACTGGATCTGGCTATAGTGGGAAAATCTTTTTTTTTTTTTTATTTGTGAGAACTTGAAAGCAAAACAAAACTTGGAAAAAATATATGCTCATTCACCAATTTTCTAATCTGGGGTCTAAAGTGGTCAGGCTTGCAAGTGTATTTGGTTATTTGTCTATCCTAGCCTGTTGCAGTGTATATTTCCTGTATATTTTGCATGTAAAAAATGTTGTTTGTTATGTCAGTGCTTAATATTATCATGTAGTCTTCATGAACTTTCTTCATCTTGGCCAGGGACTGCATTTGAAAAGTAGCCACTTGACTAAAATTGGCACATTTTCAGAAATGCCAGCAACAATACTGATAATGAACACCCCTCTAACTGACTCTCAGTTGGTTTAGAAAAAAGACTTTTAAGAGAAAAGAAAGCCTTCCTTTGGTTTTGCATTTTTCTCTTTTTTGTTGGCTGTGCACAATATATTAGAAGAATACCTTACAATTATATTAGTTAAGAAATAACAGATTGCGTATATACAATATTAAGGTGATAACAACAACCCTCACTGTCTCTAGGTGCTGCTTCAGACAGGGCATTCTGCAGCAGGGACACCACCCGTCGTGCAGCATCCAGCAAATCTCCCTATCACAACAGCCCACATAACAGAATAACATTAGTGTATGATTCAGTAGGGCTAGTCCAGGTCTGGAAAGTAGTTGGGCCAGATTTTTAAACCAAGAAATTTAGCTGGGCCAGACATTTTCAGCGGCCCAGTAAGCAACAGGTAATGGCATTTTAAACAAACACAAATCAAGGTTATTTTAAAAAACTACAACTGAACAGAATCTGAGAGCAATATTTTTTTTCACTTCTGAAATGAGAAAAATATTTTGGTCGTATCTGACCTAGACGCATCCCAAAGAAAAAAAATGCCTATTAGATGGTAAACAGACATAAAGAAAAAGGGAAAAATCGTCTATAATCATCATCCGCTTATACTGTGGTGATCCATTTCACCCACACAGGCATGATCACCATTAGCGGTTTTCACATTATTGTCGAGGTGACTATTCACTTTACCTCTGCTTTCTCCGACATCTTCCTGATTCTGCCGCCAACAAGGGGCTCATAGGGTGGAGACTGAGGGTGTTAAACAGACCAATCTTTTGTCACTGAATGCAACAAATAATGTATTTATCTGTCAAAAGTCCAGCACCAGGAAAAGCAACAGAGTGACAGTAGAAACTGTAATAATAATGGAAGTGCGCCGCCCTACAGGGAAGGAGGAGTGATGGGAGTCCCGGTGGTGGCTAAGCGCGCGTGGGGAGAGGCGTCGTACTGTGAGGCTTCATGAACTTCCGATGGGGCAGTGCTGTCATACAGCGGGGAGCCTGAGAGGGGCACTGTGGCCGGGTGCGAGAGCCCTGGGTAATGAGTTGTAGAGCTGCGCAGTGTCACGATCGGGTACAAGCAGGCAGGCGATCGTGCGGGCAAGGCGTGCAAGGAGCAAGCGGACAGGCAAAAACGGGAGTTTAATTAGGAAGCGCGGACGGGGAAACATCTCACGCATACAAACATCAATGACAGACACTGGACTCAGGTAAGACACGGACTGAAATACACAGGACTGAGCAAATTAACTAGATACAGCTGGGTACAAATCGGGAGAAAACACGTGGGTAATCAGGGGGCGTGGCACACAGGAGGAGCGGACGAGCCGGGCATGACACGCAGGAACTGAGAGCCCAAGCTGTTGGACATTCCACTGGACTAGGAGACTGGGGTGAGTGAGGAGGAGCTCATTGACCACAAACTGGGATACTGGCTGTGTGTGAGCAATGGGGTGGAGATTAAGGAAAGACGTTAAATCAGCATGCAGTGTTGCCTGGAAACAACAACAAATATACTAGTGTCACTGTACTAAAACAATATCAAAATAATGCCTATTTTTTATTCATTTTACTTGTAGAGTGCAAAGTACAAAGGAAAACAAAGAGTAACTATGGCGAAATAAATCAAAGCATGTCCCAGAATGATGGGCCTGAATGGATCAGGACAGAAGAAGGCGAAAGTCCTGTTAACGAGGTGAGACGATGCAGACACAGGCCAGGATGTGGGTATAGGCGAGAACAAGAGGGAAGACGGGGGCCCGAGACTCAGCATGGGGACAGGTGGGGGAGGGGAGGCACGGGCTCACCTGGAGCTGCTCCCGGAGGTGCCGCTATGACTCATGGGTAACATGCCGGAATGGGACGGCACCTGTAGGCTGGACCAGTTGTCATGGGAGGGCAACATGGACAGACAGGTAGACGAGCTGTCTGAATAAGCAGCTGCAAGTATAAAACAATAAATGAAGCAGGTATGTGGTGGGCAGTGTTACAGCGTCCTTAATATGGTCAATACAGAAAAGGCATGTTATCATGTTATGTATATACTGCCTCCAGTTACTTAATGCCTAACTTTAATACATTGATTGATTTGTTCACTGCTGCAGCCTGTGTCAACTTTCCTTTCAGACAGATGTAAAGTCCATTCTGTTTTTGTTCTGTGTAGTTTTTTTTGAACAGCATATGGCTGAATTCTGTTAAACCTCAGACTGAAGAAAATTGTGTTAATTGAAAAGCAAATATCAAAAACTCAGTCTGCAGGAATGTTTTTCTAAATATTTCTGTGGACTTTTGGAAATTTCACGAAATTCCATTGCTCCATTACATAAACACTGAGTGAGATTTCATTCCCATTACTGCAACGTATGAAGAGGATTATGACTTATTACTTTAGGTTATCGGACTGAGTGAGTTTTCGAAATTTGCTCTTCGATAACTGAAGCAGTGCTGTGAATGCAGAGGTTATATGCGTCGCATATCAACAGAACTGTATGTTTATGTCTTGTCTTAATTATTTTGATTAAATGTCTAACTATTCCCAATATGTGTGAACATACTTGGCCAAATAAAGCTGATTCTGATTCAGTCAGAGGGTAATCGTCGGTGTGCTGTACTATCGTGGTGACCCACACAGAGAGCTTAGGACCATGATTTCAGTGTGTGCTTGTGTGAGGGGACAGGCAGGGCGGCGGCTCACTGGGTGATGCACTCCTGTGGGTATAGGGGCTGGGATAGGGGGCGGAGCAGTTACTCCTCAAGGAGGAGTAACAGTCACAGCCGTGGGGGGAGGAGAGGGAGAGGGTGCTCCCAAACTGGGGGTGTGGGTTTGATGAAGAGCAGAGAGACCCTGAGCCTGGGATGAACCAGCTGCCTACTGAAACGAAAGCGGATAAAGACAGAAACTAGAACCTCAAACTAAACAACACAAACAACAATATCAAGTTATATTCAATCATTAAACCGTTATATATTTAATCTAAACAATAGTAATAAATATCGTTCCGATTCAAAATATCATTTACGGGTGAATCTTATGACTTGCATTGGGAAACAGGAAACGGGCCAAGCTGCAGGGCCAGTTCAAAGGCATAGTGCGAGGCGCCCAGAAAGGGGGCGAGGTCTGGGCGGAGTCAGCTAAAGAAGAAAAAGGCCTGACCTTTTTCTGGATGCTGTGGACTGTGTTTGTGTGTGAGCTGCAGCTGCATGTTCCTTACATTTTTTTTATTAACACCAGCACCGTGAGGTTTGGCCTGGACTGGGTCCTGTCCTGCACGGTTGAAGACATGTTGACTGATGGTCAGCCCGTGTTCTGTTGGATCCCACAGAAAGGAAATGGGAATCCCGTTTGGATCGGATGCTGACAGTTGAAAAAAAACTCATGTCTGTGTGTTATGAAAGAATATCAATAAATGTTTCCGAAAGGGGATGACTCATTTGGTAATTATTTACGGCTTATGTTATGGCTGAGAAATTTACAGTCTTTACTAAAGTCTGACTTCTTTCGAGTCACCTTTAATATAGATTGGACACTCTCTATGCTATGTACAATACTTATATAGATGGTACATGTTTACTTGCTTGCACAGATGGTTGATTAGGTAATTAGTGTAAGTGTGTGTGTGTGTGTGTGTGTGTCCAATCGCATGTATGTCCAAGGTCCATAGTAAGTAATATACACTGATCAAGAGATGCCTGAAAGTGGATGAAAGAGGACATTAGTGGGTGTATCACTTAGTGTAACGGGTGCAGGAAAATGAGCAGGACTGCAAGCCATATAATGACCCACTGTCCTTATCTAGCTCTTAATACAGTATGCATACAGTGATGTATCTACAATGGACAGCTACTATAAGCAGATAGCACAGTACAGGTGCTTAATCTGTATGCTATTTCCATCCATCCATTGTCCAAACCGCTTATCCTACTGGGTCACAGGGGGTCCGGAGTCTATCCCGGAATCAATGGGCACGAGGCAGGGAAGAACCCAGGATGGGGGGCCAGCCCATCACAGCTCACACTCACACACCATTCACTCACACATGCACACCTACGGGCAATTTAGCTACTCCAATTAGCCTCAGCATGTTTTTGGACTGTGGGGGGAAACCGGAGGAAACTAGCAGCTTTGTGTGGTAATTGTTTGTATTAAAAATACATTGGATCAAGTCAAATTATTTTTATGAAGAATTAACATCTAAAAGCTGCTAGTAGACCGTGGGAAAATAATTTTTCTATTTTCTTGCTGCCATCTCGTGGCCAAAAGTAGGTATTGCAATTTCCATCATATGTAAGAGGGCCTGCCCATCAGAGTAATGTACATCCTGTGACATGTATTGACTATCAAGACAAACTGAAACACGGTGTATTAGGCTGTCAATGAGTACTGGACTAGGGTGAAAAACTGCCTGATAATCTACCTATTAACTAGAAGAGTACAAACTGGAGACGGATCCCCTAATACAGAGGGATTAACGTCTGTGCCACATCCAGAACCATTCAGTGTAGGAGTCTGGTGGTTCTACTGGATACTGACAAGTACCCAGCCCCTTTGTTCCCTCTGATAATCATCAGTCCTCCTCTGAATGCCTTCACCACTCTATTCCTGAATAGGTACACATTTAAATATGCTAGCAAGATCAAGGTATTGGGATAACTGTTAGGTTCGCTGTTAAGAGAGTTGCAGTGAAAACCATCATACACAGTGGCCCTTTCTGGATAAGATTACCTCCCTCTGATCTAACAGGTCAAGATCAAAGCAAGGTGCATTGCAATGTCTGACACCCAGCACACTACAGCATATAAAATACAGGTATCCATCGCCTTCCGCATTTGGAACCAGGACCACTTGTTGCAAGTCAATTTGGGCGTATCTCAAGTTATACGAGAGAGGCAAGACATTAAGGACAGTATACACAGTACTGAAATAATAATGTACATATTAAACCACAGCACTTAATAAACAGATACTGCACTTACATTTCACAAAAAAAAAATAAAGCACAGATTGCACTAAGAAATCAAAAGATGCATGTGCTAGCAAACAGTGGGAGCTGAGGAAGAAGCAGTGGTGAAATACTTTATTGTACAGTACAGTAAGTTTCTTTTTATAGAATGAAATAGCATACAGGGGGCGGCATGGTGGTGCAGTGGTTAGCACTGTTGCCTCACACCTCTGGGACCCGGGTTCGAGTCTCTGCCTGGGTCACATGGGTGTGGAGTTTGCATGTTCTCCCCATGTCGTCGTGGGGTTTCCTCCCGCAGTCCAAGAATATGCTGAGAATATGCTGAGGCTAACTGGAGTTACTAAATTGCCCGTAGGTATGCATGTATGAGTGAATAGTGTGTGAGTGTGCCCTGTGATGGGCTGGCTCCCCATCCTGGGTTGTTCCCTGCCTCGTGCCCATTGCTTCCGGGATAGGCTCCAGACCCCCCACGACCCAGTAGGATAAGCGGTTTGGACAATGGATGGATGGATGGAAATAGCATACAGATCTTATAAGCACCTGTACTGTGCTATCTGCTCATAGTAGCTGTCCATTGTAGATACATCACTGTATGCATACTGTATTAAGAGCTAGACAAGGGTCATTATATGGCTTGCAGTCCTGCTCATTTTCCTGCACGCGTTACACTAAGTGATACACCCACTAATGTCCTCTTTTATCCACTTTCGGGCATCTCTTGATCAGTGTATATTATTTACTATGGACCTTGGACATACATGCGATTGAACGCACACACACACTTACACTAATTACCTAATCATCCATCTGTGCAAGCAGGTAAACATTTACCATCTATGTAAGTATTGCACATTGCATAGAGTGTCCAATCTATATTAAAGGTGACTCAAAAGAAGTCAGACTTCAGTAAAGACTGTAAATTGGCAGCCATAACATAAGCCGTAAATAATTACCAAATGAGTCATCCCCTTTCGGAAACATTTATTGATATTCTTTCATAACACACAGACATGAGTTTTTTTTCAACTGTCAGCATCCTTCTCGATTGTCAGAAGCTCTGCGCTAGAGGGAGGTTTACTGGTCTTATACTCTTCTGGCACCTTGTGTGATTCCTGACTTGGGACATCAGTTTGGCTCCTTCTGTATGTGGTTTACATTGAATTTGTTCTTTAAAGTTGCCCCTTCAGAATTAGACAGTGTAACCAGCTTGCCACATATTGCCTGGATGACATAAGGTCCGGTAAAATCCGGTTCCGTTCTTCCTCCTTTCCGTCCCCGCTTCCTCATGTTGAACAGAAGCGCCTCATCTCCAACATGATAAACTGTGTTTTGGTACCTCTTTTGTATTCGTTTACCACATGCCTGCTTCTGTTTTTCCTGTGACTAGGAGATGTTTTCAGCTGTTGTTGCTTATTGTCTCAACTACTTTATTTTTTTCATCAAAAAACGTGCCGTAGCTTTTCTCATCGGGAAGAATAATTGTGGAAAGCTGAAGTGGAAAAACATTCATAGCAAATTATTATTATTCACAGATCATTATAAAGAGTCATTTTCTAAAAGCATTAAGAACAATGTAATTTGCTGTTTCAAGATATGTTTTTAAATAACTACTTGTCAGTCATAAGAAACTCTTCAACACACATGATCCGATCTTGCCACAAATCATTTTTAATCTCACTTTTGTTGCCAGCAGTTCAGACATTAATGGCTGTGTGTTGAGTTATTTTGAGGGGACATCAAATTTACACCATTATACAAGCTGTACACTGATTACTTTACATTCTATCAGAGTTTCATATCTTTAACGTTGTCCCTTGAAAAGATATAATAAAATATTTACAAAAATGTGTGGGGTGTACTCACTTTTGTGAGATACTGTATATTAAGGGATTGATTGTCAATAATATCAGTAATTCCTGATGTAATGTTAAAAGAATAGAGCCTGTCTCACACAGTTCTAAAACAACCTCAAAAACAGACTTACCATTTTATGTCATCATTCGTTTTCTCATCCAGGCCATTGGTTTGGGGATGATATGCAGCAGTGATCAACGGCAGAACAGGGGCTCTGAACGCAGTATGGATTAAAAAGGAATTAACCATCTCTCTCAATATAAAATTAGGATCATTTATTCTCTACAGAGGCCCCCATAGAATAGTGCATCCATCCCCTCACTCATGTTTAGACAGACGTAAGGCAACAGGCCAATGACATTCAGAACAGCAACAACATCAACAATTGTACAGCTAGTTTTAAAATTTAATAAAAAAGACAAACCAATTAGGTAATATTAATGAAATTATTAAAATGTGCAGATTAATAGTCAGAAATAATTTGCGATTTTAAGAGCGGAAAGGATACATTAAAACTCAATTACATTTATCCCTTAATAATATAAAAAGGTTTTTGAATTTTACATCATGATAAATGCGAACTATATGTGATTACTAATTACTGTTGACTAATTTCCTGTCTGGACGTTTCCCTCCTCATTGTTAAAAGTCATTATATGTCTGGGTGCCAGTCAGTGGAAGCACACAGACATGTTGGCCAGCTGTCATATTCATTCAGCACCAGCCCATCAAGTAGAGAATTCAGCACCACGGACAGTGACCTGTGTTACAATGACATCAGGTCATTGCTCTAAATATTTTTCTAGAAATAACTAAATGGCTCTATTGTAGAAATTTCCAGCCAGAGTCTTGTGGTGCGTTCGTTTTTCTCTCGGAACTTGGAAATTCCAAATTGGGTGACATCACATCCAACAATCTCCCGTTCAAGCTAGCACAACTCGGAACAAACATGGCTGCCTCCATGAATACGCTGCTGTGTTGTTGCTTTATATTTTAGCAGTTATGGAGTAAGATTATTATTTCAGACAAATAAACAAGAAACAGGAACTAGTCCAAACCACATTAAAAGCTTTATAAAGTATTTTAGTACATTCATAGCGATATTCTTTTTTCGAGAGGCAAACAAACTACAAACAAACCAAAAACACTAACAAGTCTGGTAAAAATCTGATATTGCATGTTAGGATACTGTTTACGGTCACAATATGGTATTCTCTAAATCGAACACGTGCAATTACATTAATAATTACTAATAATTATAAATAATAATAATAATAAATGGGCGGTATGGTCGTGCACTGGTTAGCACTGTTGCCTCACACCTCTGGGACCCAGGTTCAAATCTCCGCCTGGGTCACATGTGTGTGGAGTTTGCATGTTCTCCCCATGTCGTCGTGGGGTTTCCTCCGGGTACTCCGGTTCCCCCCCACAGTCCAAAAACATGCTGAGGCTAATTGGACTTGCTAAATTGCCCGTAGGAATGCATGTGAGAGTGCATGGTGTGTGTGAGTGTGCCCTGCGATGGGCTGGCCCCCCATCCTGGGTTGTTCCCAGCCTCGTGCCCATTGCTTCCGGGATAGGCTCCGGACCCCCCGTGACCCAGTAGGATAAGCAGTTTGGAAAATGGATGGATGGGATAATAATAAATTTAACAAAATAAACATTTTTAAGGATTTGTAAAATAGAATTAATGTTGAGTGTGTAAGCCGCCATGTTGAAATTACGTCACAGGGGCAACTCGGACAAGAAGATTCTGTCAGACATTAACGTCATAAAAGAGGCGTTTCTAATGGGAAGTGATGTTTTTCGTGACGTTTTTGTCCGAGTTGGAGTGAAATAATCAAACGCAGCATGTGTTCCTATTTGAAGAGAATATTCTATTTTTATTCTAAGGAACTACAGAAAATCAGCTCTGCATGTGATCTCCCCTTTACTGCTCGAGCAGGGCACACGCACATCAACAAGTGTCAAGGCAGCAAGTGCATGCAAACAACTTCTCAGGACGGTTACAGTATAGGACCTTCAGAAAGAGCCAGACTGCGGCGTCATTCAGAGATTCCATTGTCTAAGGCTTGCACTAAAACATTACAGCATATTTAAACAAAGTAGCATGGCACCTGTGTCAGAATCCCTCCCTGCCTTGTTCTGTTCTCTCTTTGTTGTCCCCATTTAGCCAGCACATGTCACTGGCCATCCTGACTCCTCTTTTGATTGTGGGTTTTAAGGATATCAGTGGGTCTGTGTTTTCATAATTGTCCCCCAGGCCACCATGCTGCTCAGCCCTTGATTCCAACTACAGTTGCAATCAGGTGGTTCTCAATCTACTAGGACTGTATAACAGGATTGGCCACCTGTTCTACCTTTACTCGTTCAGCCGCATTCATGAGTCTGGCCTATAGGTTATTCAAATTTTGTCCTGCCAAATTTACCGGACAGGAGGTGGACACTGCAAATGAATGTGTGAATACTCCAATACCTACATCTTTACAAGTTACCTGAAGTGGTTTGGTAAATGATTGTGAGGTTGGAAGTCCTTCTTGATGTCTGTTTGCAGCTCATCCACCAGCAACTGCACGAGTTGTCGCTCCCAGAGGGAATCCCACTCTCGGTCCGCTGGAGGGTCCATCTCACTGTAGCTGGAGTATGTTTCCATCAGTCACTTGGCGTGGGGGCTCACAGAATTTACCAGGCTCCTGTTTAATCTGACGCACCTTAGTCCAGTCCATGCATCTGGGGAACTTCTCTGAAAATCTCTGGCAGATTCTTTGCAGCTATACTTGATATTGGGTACTTGCCGCAACTAAGTAATGGGTTGTTGAATCAAAGTCCCGTTCCATGTCAAAAATAACCCCCATTTTAGGGTTTTGTTAAACAACTGGTCTAATTTGGATGCAGAGGTTCTGCACGGAAGGCCCAGTCTCTGAAGGGCTGTGGCATAGCGAGGCCTGTTCTGCCTGGAATCCGGCAGGTCACTGGCAACATCCCCCAACTCCTTCATCTATAAGGTCGGGAAACCAGAACGTTTACTCCCCCTTATGGATAAGGACATACCAACGTTGGGGCAAACTCCTGCTGCCTGAGTCTTCAACCAAGTCCAAAACAAAAGTATACAATGTTAGGAAGGGTAATTCAATGGTATGAGACTGAAACTAGAAACTGTAATCGGATGGAGTTAAATAGCAATACTGTGGAAGAGGCATGGGAATTTTTTAAAAGCACATTGTTGCAAGTGCAAAAGAACTTCATACCCGTTTCCAGAAAAACTAAATCTAGGAAACTGCAACCAAGCTGGTGTCATGACCTGCTTGTACGATCCTCGTGTGTGCCACGCCCCCTCATTAACCATGTGTGCTGCCCCGATTGTAACCAGCTGTTTTCTGTCAGTTTGAGTAGTCCCTGTGTATTTAGTCCACATTCAAGTCTGTTTCCCCAGTCCTGTCATTGAAATCTCTCGCTGTTGGTACCTGTTTTCATCAATAAACCCTCATTCCCGACTCTCCGTTTCCCGGATCCTTGATTCCTCGCTTCCTGCCTGTTCGTCCAGCACGCGATGTCACAGGTGGTTTACTACGAAAATTAAGAATAAAGTCAGGAGCAAAAGGGCTTTCTTCCACAAATGGAAATTAACTAATGATTTCAAAATTAAAGCAGGAGTATCTAAGTCTACAGGTTTAGTTAATAACAGTTATAAGGATGACGTTAAAAGTTTCTTCCAATATTTTAACTCCGAAAGAGCTCTAAAAGCTGAAAATCACTCATTTGCAGGATAGTAAGGGCCTTATAATTGAAAATGAAATTGATATAAATGAGTTTAATGATTATTTTACAATGGCTGTTCACAGTAGAATAGCTTACCACCATTTAGTACAAATACAACGATGTCTATGACCAATATATGTATAACTGAGGCTGATGTGGTACAAAGCCTAGCTAAGCTCAAAATAAATAAATCGCAAGGCCCTGATGGCATCTTATCTATAGTTTTAAAAGAGATGAGGGGTATTATTAGCCAACCTTTAACTTTACTATTCCAGAAATCATTATCTGCTGGTGTGGTATCTTCTGATTGATGTTAGATCATGTCTCATGTCCAGAGAGGCTACAACAGGATCTGGATTTAATTAGCGACTGGGCTCATACGTGGCAGATGAAATTTAACATAGATAAATATAAGGTAATCCATGCAGGGAGCAGAAATATAGTAAATATAGTAAAGTACAGATATTTTATGGGTTCCACTGAAATAAAGGTAGCTGATTACGAGAAAGATCTCGGTGTGTATGTTGATACTTCCATGTCCCACTCTTGCCAGTGTGGGGAAGCATTAAAAAAAGGCAAAAGGATGTTGGATAAACTCCACACACCTAGAGATGTAAGTCAAGAGAAGTGATGCTACGATTATATAATTCCTTGGTAAGATCCCACCTAGAATACTGTGTGCAGGTTTGGTCACCATACCTTCAGAAGGACATTGCTGCCTTGGAAAAGGTGCAACGTAGGATGACTAGAATGATTCCTGCACTTAGAGGAATGTCTTATGAGGAGAGGTTCGCTGAGCTGAATCTGTTTAGCCTCAAGCAAAGGAGACTATGGGGGGACATGATCCAGGTATATAAGATTCTAACAGGTCGGGATGCTGTTCAGCCAAATGACCATTTCAATAT
Organism: Brienomyrus brachyistius; assembly: GCF_023856365.1. Classification (NCBI taxonomy): domain Eukaryota; kingdom Metazoa; phylum Chordata; class Actinopteri; order Osteoglossiformes; family Mormyridae; genus Brienomyrus; species Brienomyrus brachyistius. The sequence continues at coordinate 37,578 of NW_026043452.1, forward strand.
TAATTTAAAATACTAGAACTCGTGGCCATAGTGGAAATTAGCTGGAGAACATTTAAAAATGAATCTGAGGAAGCACTTCAATTCAATTCAATTTTATTTATATAGCACTTTTAACGACATGCATTGTCACAAAGCACTTTACATTTAACCGGCCAGAACCCCACCAAGCAAGCCTGAGGCGACAGTGGCAAGGAAACTCCCTCTAGCAGGAAGAAACCTTGAGTGGAACTAGACTCAGAAGGGGACCCCATCCTCCTCTGGGCGACCAAGGAGCATGAAACTGCATTTACATTGACATTCATTAGAGTTCATATAGTTATAAAGTCCCAGTTGGTTTCATGTAGTTATATCCAGGAGTCCAGGTGCGGGTTCACACGGTGTAGTCGGCTCGGTATCAGCTCGAAAAAGAGAAGATGGAGAAGAGTTATTGCCCTACACCTAACCGGCAGGACTAAAGCAACTATGACAGCCTGCCTAAAAGAGTGACCTGGAAGGAAGCACAGGCATGAGGGTTTACAGAGGTTTTGGCGTCAAGCCACCTCCCATCCACAGCTTAAGTGATCGGCGAGAGTGGCAGGACGACAGCACCAATCCCCCCTTTCCCCTTCAATCTCAAATAACTATGAACCTCCAGATTTCCCATTCACCTTAGAAAAGAAGATTTAACTATCCAAAAGACTGGCGAAAGAGGTACATCTTAAGCCTTGACTTAAAGCAGAGATTGTGTCTGAGTTCCGAACACTAATAGGAAGTTTATTCCATAGCTGTGGTGCTTTATGAGCAAATGCTCTTCCCCCAAAGGTAATGTTCTTTATTCTGGGTACGGATAGAATACCTCCATCTCGTCATCTAAGTGTATGATTCGGACGCAAATGAGGTCACTCACATACTGCGGTGCAAGACCATTTACAGCTTTATAGGTTAAGAGCAGTGTTTTGTAGTCAACACGAAATCTAACTGGCAGCCAGTGCAGTGAAGATAAAATTGGGGTAATATGATTATATGTTTTAGTTTAACTATTGCTAGTAGCGGTTCAATCAATGCTGGGAGCATCGCTGAATAATTTTGATGGAACAGGGTCTAGCATACAAGTAGATGAATTTGAAGATAAAATTAAGTACATCAGTTCTGACTGGTTAACCAATATTCAATATTCAAAATGTTCTGTTTAATTGAGCATATTTTGGTCAAAAAGTTTCATAAAGTCGTCACTGGAAAATAACCAGTGGTCTGGTTATTAGTCAGCTTGGACACCATAGTAAATAGGAATCTAGGATTATTTTTGTTTATTTCAATTAGTTCTGATAGATACTAGATGATTTGGCGGCACTAAGAGCCTTTTGTAGCTACCCATAGCCTCTTTCCATGCTAGTTCGAACACCACTAGTTTAGTATGATGCCACTTACATTCTGTAAGGACATAAAACTTATAGGTCCTGCAGGCCCCAACTCTGATCAGCCTGCATCAGTCTATTCAGAGCTCCGCTGGCCCAGGCAAGACTGGACTCAACTCGTCAAACCACCCCTTTTAAGGAAGGCAAAGGCCTGCCGGCTCCTGAGAGACTGGATAGGAATAACTGGAGCAGCACAGAAAAAGCAAGACCTTTCACCCCCGGAGTGACCAGAGTTCCACAATCAATCCACAGCAACAACAGCTGTCAGCCTCCAGACACAGACACCTTTTCCACTATAAACAGGATAACTCAGCACACATAGATGTTAGGGACAAATACACGCATGTTTGGTCTCGTTTGAATAGGCATGAGACGAGGAGTATTATACTCTCAGATTTAAGGCAGTATAGCTTTCCTAAGAGAAATACAGAAACTTCGGCTCAACCCACCAAACTGAGAGAGATTCTCTCATGTAGAACAAGGGAATTACAACCACCCCCTAAAGTGATCTGATGGCTGGGGACTTGAGAACCAAGGTCAGCAATGCCCCTAAAATTAACCATTGACCGAAATTAGTCAGTCTTCAGAAACATGCCATCACCTGGTCTGGATACTTAAGGAAGGGCTTCAGAAGTAGTCGGGGAGTCACTCTGTAATCAGAGCTCCCGCAGAGAACTGGGGTGAAAGTCTATCTGTAGTCAGATACTTTCCACAGAACTTTGTTCACTCTCAGCTGAGGAATGTGATTGTTTAATATTGTATTTGTCCAAATGTATTTACAAGTATGTGTCCACATGTCAATAATTGTATATTGTAGTATTTTTAATAAATGTTGTTTCGATTACTTTATGACTGTCTGATTTGCTAACTTCTTCATAAACTTTCCAGATTGGACTTCTATCCTTATTAGGACTATGGTGGTAAATACTATCTTGCAGCCTCTGGGTTAAATCCCA
>NW_026043453.1:0-39906 GCF_023856365.1 Brienomyrus brachyistius
CCACGGTTTCTTCAGATGGAGGGCAGCGCGAGAGGGTGGTGGCCATGTGGGGGGGCACGCATATCGAAACTATTCGTTGGAGAGACTGCGGAATTACCGTGTAGGACAGTATTTCTCAATCTGGTCCGGGCTCCAGAGCTGAGAGGGTGCAAAAACGTAGACTGTCTGGTAGGGAGCTGGGAGGGAGCAAAAACGGTGGATCATCTGTGTGTCGCCGAGGACCGGATTGGGAAACACTGATGTATGAGAACCAATGCCAGTTAAAGTAGCAAAATGCCTTCCACCCGCCTTGTCCCTGACATGTTAAATCACAAAGCACCTTTGTCACGCTGCTTCTGAATAGTTTCAAATGACAGCATCTCCTTTTTGCTAGACTCCGTACTTCTGGAGCTCTCAGCAGTGGCCAGCCTCCGAGCTAGATTACGGTGATTACCAATTATTAATCATGTGCTCGCCTATTACATCATTACTTCCCTTTACTAGAATAATAGAAAAACACAGTTTCTTGCCATGTCTTTCTTTTGCTCTTCTAAAGCGATTTATTTGACTAAGAAGAATATCAGAAAGCAAGGGCAGCTGATAGACTATGAAAAGGTAAGAGAAAATTTTTATTTATGTACATTTCAATGCTATTCTTATTCGCTGGTCTGAAGCATTGCTTGATGAGATCATGTGATAGCTTGAATGCTCATGGGAGTTTTACTTACACAAAATATTATGAGGGTAGAAGGAAAAATGATTGGTTCAGAGAGATAACCAATTAGATTGTACATGAGGTGGATCCGAGCAACTAGAGGAGGCAGGAGCAACCAATCAGATGTCTTGGTCCTGCCTCCTCTGCAATCTGATTGGTTATCTATCCGAACCAATCATTTTCCTTCTGCCCTCAGAACATTTTTGTGTAAGAAAACCTCCCACCAATTATGCACATAGTAGGATCGCACATAGACATCCACCAACTTGCCGCCATGTTGCGTCAGGGTCAACGCATTTTAGGTTCTCATCAGTAAGAGGGTTTGTGAATCCGACACTGCCAGCTGATATCCTGGGAGGGGTTCGGCCTGTGAGTCATAACGTGAACCCATGCAGCAACGCAGCCAGCCGTGCGACCTGGCAATGTCGCATTTAAACATCGTCTCCGCAGGACAGCTACAACATGTTGCACAAACGGATCAACCACACCTGGGACTTCGTGGTGATGCAGGCGAAGGAGCAGCTCAGGTAAACCCCACCCCAGCCCGGGAATACTGTCGCATCGAGCTATGAAATCAATTTCATAAATGCACACAAGGGGACAGATGAGAATGGATGAATAAATCTCGTATTAAGAGGATGATGATGTTACCTAAATTAAAAAGTAACATGGTGTGTGGTCATAATTTCCCTCCTATCTGTTAAATCAGACCTCAGCCTAAACACTAGAGTCGGAAATCCATTTCTAAGTGAAAAAGGAAACAGAAAAATGAAAACCCTACCTTGCAGTTCAGTGATTACCGCTATATGCTAATTACCCAGTATGCTTTCTGACTCTCCATCGACTGCTCTGCTCCTACCAGGGCAGCCAAACAGAGGCGCAAGGCGGACCGCATCGTGCTGGAATGTCAGGAACAGGCCTACTGGCTCGTCAACAGACCGCCAGTAAGCACCTCCCCCGAAACCCCTGACTCCCCTACATCTGCCCCGGCGAAAACCCAGTATGCTGTGATTAGAGTAAAGCACACACTGGGTAAACCTGAACTCAATGCACCTTGGCAGCTCGAATATCGCCTCAGGCTGGGGGCGATTCTAGGATTTTTTTGAGGTTGTGGGGCAGAGTGGTGGCTCTGGGCCTAGGGATCTGTGCAAGCAAGTGGAAGGTTGTTGGTTCAAATCCTGTGAATGCCCAGAGTGATTCTACTCCGTTGGGCCTTTCAGCAAGGGCCTTAACCTGCAATTGCTTTGTCCTGGGTATGACATTAATCTACATGCAGGCCTGTTAGGAGATCCTTCAACTTACAGGGGAAACTTGGCAGGATTGGCAGGAAGGCATAGGCAGGGGTCCCATTCCCCCACAGAGAGCTGGGGGGTTGTGCAGTTCTCTCCCACGACAACGGGTTTGTTCAATGAAGGAAGGCAAAGGAAACATCTGTAAGGACATATGGAACATTTCCGGTATAATTTTCGATCTCCGTCATCTCCAGAGCATTGAGCTCAGCAAAATTCACGGGGGGGGGGGGGGGGGGGGAGTTTTATCTTCGTTAAGTAAGACACACAGAGTGTCTCCATGCATACTTTGTGGGGGAGGAATATATCACTTCAGGCCTGATAACCCACTACTGCTTCAGTGTGATCATGAAATATTTACTTAGCTGGGAAGAAGCCTATGTTCTGTGGGACGAGAGCTTTCAGAAGACAGACAGGACAGCAGGCTGCGGGGAATGAGCAACTGCACCCTCGCTGAGTGTAATTTGGAGTTCATGAATAACACAGGAGAGTGGAGAATGAAAGTGTGGGACAGGAGCAGAGTGTGGTGTGTATCTGGCTTAATCCCGGCCGTCACTAGGGCCCCTTTCTGCTGGGTGCGCAGCATCTCTCAGGGCTAATAAGCATCAGCGTTTATGTGGGCCATTATCCCCATCCGGGGCGGGCATCAGGAGGTGGGAATGGCAGCCACGCAGCTGCGGATCACATCCTAAATTCAGCTTATTTTGCAGATGTACCTTTTATTGAGACTAGAGCAGTTGGGGGTTTAGGGACTTCTCTCAGGGGTCCAGTGGTGATGTCACTCTGCTGACTGTGGGATTTAAACCGGCAACCTTCCAGTCATAGGCGGCGACTGCCAACCCGCTCAGCCACACACCACCTTCATTGATGAAACCCACCGTTTTGACGCCAATTAGACGGAAACACAGTTGAGCCAAAAACCACGCAGCGTAGGGCCCCCCCAGTCAGGTGCTGCTCGTGTTTAAAAGGCAGGGACGCTCTGCACTCTGGTACGGCCAGGTGGACGGGGGAAGCTGGGGGGGGGGGGGGGGATTAAAACCAGCAAATGACAAAATGGCCACTTCCTGCCTCCTTTCTCTTTGCCCGAGAAACACGAGACGCATCGCTAAGACTGGTGATGCTTGGATCTGGGAGAGAGGAGTGCGAAGGGGACTGGGAGACGGCCTGAAGCTAAAATGCAGACATGCTGTGTTTGCGTCTCCCCCCCCACCACCCCCCCACTTGTTGGGCCTTTTAAACGAGCTGGAAGAGGATCCCACCTCCGGAATACCGGATCCATTATCTGACCTCTATTCCTGCGGCTCAGCGCTTAATGCTGCATGTTAGCGGAGAGATAATGGATGTAATTGCAAATAGCAGCGTAATAATTTGCCAAATAGTCTCTCTGCTGTTAAGTCCTGAGCTGATCTGAAGCACTTTAATTGGGATTTAAGGAAACCATGTTAAATCAGATTGCATTCAGTATCGACATTTGGTTAGTTTATTCTGTAAAGCAGGGTACCCCAGTCCTGATCATGGATACTGTGTCACCGACTGGCCCTCCAGGACCGAATGGTCCTTTTGGAAAGCTGTCACACTGTCCCCTACTGGGCAGTGTCGCCATGGGCTGTACCCAGTGGCATCATGGGAAATGTGACCAGTAGTGCTAAGGGGTATTAATGCAGCGTTAGACCGGCGTCAGTCTGCTTGAGAGAAACGAGCTCACTCTTCATCTGAAGTTCAGCTAAGGATTTCTCACCCTCTGATTTTCTGCAGCCGGGAACATTCAGCGTTCAAGAACAAGGCCCTGAGCGAAGAACCGGCACAACTCCCGAGTCCAGCTGGTCTGAGCTTTTTATTAAGCATATACATTTTTTCCGTAATGCCAGTACCTGCTGTTTATCGCCTCTGTCAGTCACAGGACCGGATCCGGGCAAACAAGAGAGCCGCTCGGGGCCTAGATAAGATCAAAGTCATGAAGAAAAAATATGTATATTAATATCTATATATATATGGCAGCTATAGGCAGAATAGGCTGTTGCCTTGGGCCCCCAAATTACCCAAGGAAGTGAAGTGATAATCAGTGTTTTTGGTGGGAGGGCATCCGAGGGAAGCTCGTGTGTGAGTGTGACAGCACTTCGTTGTGCTCATCTTTCTGTCTCACTTCTTCCTCACTTCCTGCTCTCGTTTTCCATGCTAACGTAAGTACGTCAGCAGTCCCACAATACATACTCGTAATAGTGCTATATTATTCATGGTTTCTAGACTGGATGTCTGCTTAGTAAAGCCAGGAGCTGAGTGTGAGCAGAATTCCTACTGTCTGATTCCTTGCATGTGATTCGCTCGTGGGAGTTTTACCCTCACAAAAATGTTCTGAGGGCAGAAGGAAAAATGATTGGTTCAGAGAGATAACCAATTAGATTGTAGAGGAGGTGGGTCTAAGGAACTAGAGGAGGCAGGAACAAGACATCTGATTGGTTGACCCCCCCCCCTCCTCTAGTTGCCTGTATCCACCACTTCTACAGTCTGATTGGTTATCTCTCTGAACCAATGAACCTTGTGCCCTCAGAACATTTTTGCGCAAGTAAAACTCCCATAAACATGTGGCTTATATCATGTTTAGAGACGGTTTTGTTTCTTCCTTCTTTACAGAACAGAACGCGGACTACTACAAAAGAGAGGTAAGCCTGAAAGAATTTAGAGTGAACCTATTTCAGCTGATGGGATGGTTGCCAAGAACAACCAAAGAGGGTGATTAAGTGGGCTCTTAAGAATGCTGTCATAAGAAAATTGCTTCGGAAGGATCTACATCTGTGTTGTCGTTTTCTTTTGTTGGCTCTCAGATATTGACAAATTCTGTTTAAAGGTACAACAGCATGGCTCTTATCAGGGCTTGGATGTGTACCATGCTGTGCCTTTTTTCTGACTCTTATATTCCCCGTGTGATTTTTCATGGCTCCCGACACCAGATTGAACACATCAGGAAATCCCTGGGCCGCTCGAGGGTCAAGTCCTCCATCTGCCTGGAAAGGTTGGATAACAGCCTCCCCCACCTACCCCCCCCCAACACCTGTGATTCAGCCTCAGTCCCAGCATAGCTGGGGGACCACTGGTTCGACACCAGTCCACATTAGTCCCTAACTGGGGGATATCTCTGGGTATTCTGTATACTGTGCCTCTGATTGGTGGGGGGGGGGATCTATTTCATGTTAATTCTGACAAAAATGCTGGGGACTGCTCTTTGTGAAAATCTAACCTCGTTATTTCGTTCTTTCGTCCATCTGCCCATCCATCTTTCACCATAAATCTCAGAGTCACACATATCCTGGATTAATGATGCCTAACTAATATTGAAACCGGTTGACTATTAAACTGAATTGAACTGTATTTAACTGCAAATAATTACTTAATATTGATCAGAAGGTCGCCGGTTCAAGCCTGGCTTCAGCACACTTGTGGGTCCTTGAACAAGGCCCTTAACCCCCAGGTTCCTGGGAGCCTCTACGGGCAGCTGCCCTTTGCTACCAAGCTTTCTCTCACCTATGGAGAGCAAGATGGAGGAGATGAAAAGAGAATTTCCTTATAGGGTTCAATGACGTATAATCATTTCGTCACCATTTCGAGCTCCAGTTTGCTGGAATATGCCAGCATTGAACCTGAATATTTGATGACTTGCAAGGATTATAGAAAGTAGGACTAAAACTGGGAATGGCTGGTCTTCTGTGTTCAGCTTCCTTAAGTTCAGCGAGCAGTACCTGAACCATGACCCCATGATGCAAGGCTGCCCCCCCAGCAACCCCTGGATAACAGATGACACGGCACTCTGGACGCTGAATGCCGACATGTGAGTGTGCGTTACCGCGCCCCATCCTGCCTCTTCAGGGCCACACCCCCAGAGGTGACTGTCGTCTCTTCACTTCCACGCCTCCTGGTGCAGGGTGGAGACACCCACCAAGCTGCGGGTGGAACGATGGGGGTTCGGCTTCACGGAGCTCCTTAGGGACCCTCTGGGACGGTGCAAGTTCAGGGAGTACCTGGAGAAGGAGTTCAGTGGTGAGCAGCATGTAGACCCCCCCGCCCAAGTAGATCAGCTTCATGGAGGCATCGTCAGCAAGTAAGAATCATATTCATTATTTGATCACTGCGGGCCTATTTGGGCAGTGTGTGACTCAGCAGATTGGGATTCATTGCAGGAGGTCATCAGCTCAAATCCCAGAGTCAGCTGAGTGACCTCACTATTGGGCCGTCGATCAGTTACTCCAGGGACTGACTGACCCTGCCCTCTCAAAAAAAAAAAAAAATAGGATCTAGCATCTGCTAAATTAATAATCATGATCCCTCTATGAAAGGCAATTCTCCTCCATATTGGCATCGTGATGAGCGCCTCCTGCAGGTAGCTGATGCATGCGCTGTTTCATTCACAGTGGAGAACCTCTGTTTCTGGGAGGCCTGTGAGGACATCCGGCACGGCGAGAGCGCTACGATCCCGCAGAAGGTGGAAGAGGTCTACAAGTGAGTGCGACCTTGTGGCCCAGTGGGACAGTTTGCATCCCAGTTGAATTTAGAGCAGGCCCTGATGTGGCACTTGCTTACTCCCAGTGGGACTGCAAAGCTCAGGCTCATCACTTCCTTCCCCCCAGGCAGTTCCTGGCCCCGGGAGCCAGCAAGTGGGTAAACGTGGACAGCAAGACCATGGAGAAGACCCTGCAGGGCATGAAAAGCCCACATCGTTTTGTCCTGGATGACGCCCAGATGCACATCTATTTCCTGATGAAGAAGGTAGGAGCATTAACTGTGCACAGCCATGAAAGTGGATGACAGCTTCATTAAAACGGGCTCTCGGCCTCTCCTCTCACCCTCAGGACTCCTACGCCCGCTATTTAAAGTCCGATCTCTACAAAAACATGCTGGCTAGAGCCATAGAACCACAAGAGACCAAAAAAAGGTAAAACTATTATCTTCTATAAAAGGGGTCTTTCTGTAATATATTCCATGTATTTTATATAAGGGGATAAGACTCATATTGGTGTGGGATACACACAGGTTCTGTTTCTGGGGTTGTTAACGATTAATTCCAGGGATTTTTGGGCTTAGTGTGAACTGCTGGCTTCAGCTTAGCTTCGTCACTAAGACTACACAGAGTTCTGTAATGTTAATTGCTTTTGCGTCCCCTGTGATGCTCTCCAGTTTCTGTTTGTAATTCCACGGTAGTCAAGGATTTTCCAACATGGCTGACTTAGAAAAGGCAGTGCCACAAGTGTTAGCGGAACGCTAACATGTTCTCCTTCCCATCATGCCCCAGTGTCTTTCCCTTTGTGAGACGCCAGCGGCACTCCAGCCGTAACCCTGCCCTTTTCGCCCAGGCCTTAGAGGACAACGGCAAGACCAAGTCCCTGGGGTCACCAGCAAGTCCCACAGCAGCCTGCTCTTCCTAACACTGCCTCCTGGGGGGGGGATGCACTCTGAGCTCACTGCTGCCCCACAGAGGCTGTTTGGGGGCGGTGCTCTGCTGCTCTATTTGACGCAGTCTTCCAGGATTTTTAACTTCGGATGTATTTTTATTATAGTGTCATGTTAAATAAGAACAGACTAAATTATGGTTTAGATCAGAAGTGAGAAAAGTCCTGTGTCTCTATATATAGGAAAAGTTTATTTCATTAGTAACAGACAAACCATAGTTGAGCCAAATATTGCCTTATTACTAAGTAATAAACATCTGCATACAACTTTCACTGAAACAATGGTTGTAATAGATAAATAGCCATTTAAAACTTGGCATTTAGCTCAGTGCTTATAATGTGGATTGTGTCCCATATTCCAGATCAAAACTGTGCAGTTTCGAACCTGCATCATGTCTGCTTCAGATTCCAGCAGCTTCTCTCATCCTTTGTTCATTTACTTCTTCAGCATTTCTCAATAAATTAAGCAAGTTTTTAATTCACCTTTAGTGGAATTCTGTCACTTAAATACCAAAATAGAATAACACAGGTGTCGTACTTTTCAACCATTTTTCTTTTGGCTTATAAACGGCATGTGCTACTCTGAGATCACTGACCTGCTGGAGATGTGGTTCGGAACCGCAGGTGACCTCGAGTTCTTTTTTTTTTCCTCCGTGGAGGGAATCAAACAACAAAAGAGATTAGCCAGAGATCCACCCTGCACGGACTTGCTGGTATGATGGGAACGGGACCTAGATTTACTGGAAGCACAAAGAGAGCAAACTAAATTCTGCCCAACAGACAGGCGGAACAAATCGCTACAAAAGGTTTCAGTCACCTGTCTCCCCTGCCAGGACAGCACCTCCCTCCCACAGCGCACCAACAATACATTATACTATTATACCGTGTCTTGGAAAAGTATTGGAATCCTACTTAGTGTTTTAAAAAGCAGCACATTTCTAAATTATCTATATCCCAGTCCCTGAAAGCTATAACTAAAGATTACTGAGGGTAAGATGAATCTCTGCTGCATCTCATAAGTTCATTAAAAATCGAAACTTCCTTTCTTTCAGAACTGAATTTTCTGCCATGTTGGTCTTTAAAATTGTCCATTCGGCTCCAACAAGCTTTCGAACTCCAGTTTGAATGAAATATTGGGCTGCGAATGTGAAGTAGACAGGGTCATGGTGAGGAATGCGTCAGGAATATGGGGCGTGTCTGGAAGTCTGTGTCCATCACCAAAGCCTGTGATATTCATTATTGGCGGTTTGTTTATTGGCTGCTAAGGCTCACAATGGAAGCTCAATACTAAGTGTTTTGAATTACTGAAGTTTGCATGTTGACGGAGCCGGGATGGATGGATGGATGGATAGATAAATGTTTAATAATACATGCAGTACAAGTGTCAAACTAACTTTACCAGACAAGCCCATTAAAACGAGGCTCTCAGTTTCTCTTGAAATTCTTATGTAAAAAAAAAAAATAATAATAATAATAAACTACTTTGCATGTTACTTTTTAATAGATTTCCTTTTTAAAAAATTAAATCTGACTACGCAAATCCTTCAACTCCTACACTACCCATCAAGGCAATCCTCAGGATTCCAGCAGCACAGAGTTAACTGATGTTCTGCGCGGTTCTTAAAAATGCATGAAACTCGCGAGATAAAAATAAAACAACCGCAACAGAGAATACTGAAATTCCGTCTTCATATTACTGAAACATACAGGATTAAGAGACAACATGAAGTTGGGAAAGGGATTGGTGGGGGGTGGGGGGTGGGATTAAAGGCACTGTCAGCATAACATCATAAAGACGGCACCGATGTCCATTTGCCATGGATTATGTTGTATTCTGCGACTAAAAAGGACCCATAATCTGATTAAGTTCACATCAGACTAATGAGTGAATCTTCTCTGACAGCATTACTGACGCATAGCCCGCCATCCAGAGCTGCATTAGTGCGTTATGGGTTTCTAAGGCCCACCTTAACACAGCAGGGAAACACGTGCTGCTTAGTACGCTATTTCTCGGATCTGTAACATCGTAAGGTCACAGTACAACGTCGTGTCTTTCTGCAACTTTATAGCAGGGCTGAACAGCCAGGTGGCATTTTGGGCATTTTCAAGGTGAGCCGATGGGTAGGCGAGCCGGCAAAAATCTTGGGGAACCCCCCCCCCCTTTCCCAGTCAGCAAAATTTATTGCACAGCAAAAGTTATGGAGACCCCAGCTCTGTAAAATTTACTGTGGGAGTCCAAGGAAACTTTAAAAACACAATATCTCAATCTCCGGAGTCCTTTAAACCTAAAAAATATACAAAGAAATCTATGCTGTGATTCTGCTAGAGAATTTGGGCCCCATGAATGCATATCATATTGGGCCACAAACCCACACCAATGCAGTTATGTTCCAAGTTTTTTACTGTCCTAATCTCCCCCCCTTAACTGCGCCCCAGACTTGATGTTCCACGTTACAATTTCAACCAAATGTTGTGTGTTAAAAAAAAAATTAAATTGTGCACCAAAATTTTTTAACATGAAAGCAAGCATTAATAAAACTTAATCAAATGTTGATTTTTTTTTTTTTATATATAGAATTTCTCATTGTTTTGCTGATATCTGGGAAAACTGGGTTCATGGATCGGGATGGAAAGGCATGTTCAACGCACATTTTTTTTTAAATATTGATTTCCAGCAACTAATAAGCAAATCGAGGGAAATCTGCAAGGTACAAATCTGCAAGGTACAACAGAACCGTTCATCTCATTTCTACCCCGTCAAATCGCGTCCCAGGCTTTCTGGACCTCCCACTGAAATGCATTCAGCGACATCCACCTAAACAATTGCATTACCCCGGCAACGGGACTGCAGTAATCTCATTTAGTCTGAGAATTTGTGTGTCAGAAGGTAGAAAATTAGGATACGGACACGTTGCTCAAAGAGTGCCACGGAGTCACCAGCAGTATCATCAAACACGCCATTTAATACAATAATTTTTTTATCATTGTTTGTATAAATACAAATGATTCTTATTAAACAGCATGACTGACTCGTGCAATACAAATAGGCATATGCATCAAAACCTTTATTAGATTTCAGAAATCACAGAAGAAAATCAAGCTTGGCAAAATAAAAATTATGCAAAATTATCCAGTATATTTCAGCCGTTTCTATAAATGTACGCTAAGGTGGTACTTGCCAACGCCGAAACAATTCTCTCATCCAGTCACAGTGCTCTTTAAAATGGAGATACTTTAATTTATTTAAGGTTGAGTTAAAACACGACATTTAATATTCAGAATAAAATCAAAATCTGATAAGGGATTCACATCGTTTACCGTTTAACTGGTATGTCCATTTTCGATAGGCTTGTTGGGTGGGTAAAAACCCTATTTAACTGATCAGGGTCACTTAGGCAAGTTCACCTTAATTAAAAACAAAATAACTAAACAGCACATAACTAGTCAAAGTGTAAACTCTGCTGTTGGCAAAAACTGTACGGCTGGACCCCCAAGGGCACCAGCGACTGTAGGGCCTTGCTTGGCCAGTAGGGGGCCCCCTTGCACGTGACATTGCAAGGATTTGTAAGTTGTAGGGCGCAGATGGGAAACGAGGTGGGGTAAGAAGCATTTAAAGTGCGGAGCCACATACAGCCATGGGGGTGGGTTTGGGTTTCTAGCACAGCCTGCAAAGACCAGAATAAGTTCCTTTCCTCAACACACTAGCGCCCCCTTGGCCAAACACGACCCATGGTCACCTTGCAAATCATTAAGCTGCCCTGAACCCCACTCTGCTTTCAGTAAGTGCCATTTAAAAACAATGATATACACACATTTTCAGGAGAGCACCTGTGAAGTCACCCCCCCACACACACACACACACACTACTGGCATTGTTTGGCACCCGACCCATGTAAACCTGACCCCGATTTGCATAATTTATTCAGGTATATATCAGAAACCAGGGTTTCTGCCACCTAGAGGCTGTACGGCGCAACAAGAGACAAATCGCCATCAAAAACACAGGACCTGGAGAATCACCCGGGGTGGGGGGGATACATACTGTCACGTACTGGCGTGGGTGGGGGAGGACGCAGGCAGTGTGGCAGTCAGCCAATGGGCGAATTCACGAGAAAAAACACTGTATGTTAAAAACCGCTAGCATCCAGCATGAGAGAAAAAGGTCAAAGCGAGTCAGGGTTTTTCCGGGGGGGGGGGGGGGGGGCAGGGTTGGTCTTACCTACACTGGCATGGGAGGGGTGGGAGGCATTGGTTAATGGTACAATGTGCAAGACAATTATCTGGGAGAGGAAAATTAACTTCCCCTAAAGTAAAACTAAAGTCACAAGAAAACTGTGGTACCCTCTGTCAATAGACCACACTCAAAAAACTCTGAGTAAAAGAGGAACGTTATTGGCCTGGCTAATCTCTCTCTCTCTCTCTCTCTCTCTCTCTCTCACACACACAGCTTGAAATGCTTTTTACACATTTACACTAATGTATATCACAATGCTACCAAAGCTTTGCAAATGACCACAGAGCGGGACTGACACCCAAGTGTGTGTAGAACCACACACACACACACACACACACACACACACACACACACACACACACACTCACTCTCTCTCTGAAGTGCTTTAAAAACATAACGGATAAATTATTTTATGTGCAAACTGGGAGGGGGGCAACAAAAAGTCGCAAAACACACATGGAATCGATCCCCTCCCCCATCACAACCAACCCTCGGTGAACGAAACCAGAAAGTCAGTCATTGGCATCCCGGGTTCCGGACTTTGCTGAAATGCACGACCGGTGCGGGTTCTGGCGGGGGCTGACTGGGGGCAGGGGGGGTTGGCCTGGTGAGCAGCGCGGCAGTCGCCTTCCACGCATCACGTCTGTGCCAGCTGCAGCTCCTCCAGGCCGTCTTTGCCCAGGTGGTAACGGGCCAGGTCCTTCCGCGTCACCAGTCCCACCACCTGGGCACCGGGAACATGATTGGTACGTAGAACAGGGCATAGATAGCTGGTTATGTTATGAGGGAGGGGTGGGAGTAGCACAGGAAACCAGGGTGATAACCTTGATCTAGATGGATGCCCAACGGCCACTGGCTGAAAACCGATGCAGTAATTTTCGAATTTTACAATGAGAATGGAGATATGTGCTGGAGATGACGAAGGCCTGAGGACCTCGCAAGGCAGACGCACCTGGTTGTCACTGTCCACCACAATGAGGTGCCGCAGACCAAGGGCCCTGAACAGCTTGAAGACACGAGGAAGCGACGTCTCCTGAAAAAGAGGCAGAAGAACACAGTCGCAGAACATGACTGTTTAGTCAAATGTGTCTCTGGTTCTCAAGGACCAAGACCAAGGCTGAGACTGAGACTAGTACCTGCGTGACAGTGTAGGGGGTGGGATTCATGAACTCCGTCAGGTCCATCATGCACTCCCTCTCGTCTTGGGACACATGGATGGACTGGATCGGAGGGAAGCGAGGGTAGGCATCCCGGAAGTCCTTCAGCTGCAGTTTGCGCAGATTGAGACGAGAACGAGCCCGTTCCACAAACACCTGGTTGAAAAGAGTACACCGGTCACAACGTGGATGAGCACACTTCTCATTGGCTTGCTGCACTGACATTCGCAACCGTGTACGCAGTAAACAGACCCCTCATTGGTCAATCGCACTGTCATTCACAGGCATGCATATACACCAAGCACCCTGATAGGTGTTAGTGTGGACAGACATGCTCCTTATTCAGCTGACCTCTGCAGGAACCTTAGGTCACACTCACCTTGTGTTTCAGGAGCACGATAAGCTGGGAACGCAGGATTAAGCCACAGATTTTCCCTGGCTAAGAGCACAAAATTCAGATTAGCAAAGCCCCAAAGTACATCATGTGACAAATCTCCAGGAAAACAAAATCACCCCTAGTGGGAGGGACATACCTCACAGCCATCACTCAACCCGGAGACTACAGGGAACCCGTTGTGATTGGTCGAGGTGTTGCTGAGCACATCCACAATAGTGCCCACTTTCTCCACCAGGTTGAAGCAGGTTACTGGAGAGCTCATAACCTCCCTGAATGGACAGACACACCAAACCTGAATATACAGTGAGAATGAAGCACCAATGTCTTGCTAAAGGCGTGTACTGGGCTCATTGAAGCATTAGCAGGGAAAATCCTGTAGGGGGCAATATACCTGGCAGTCAGGGAGTGGGAGGTGGCTGGGGCATCCCAGTGCAGGAAGGGCACACTCTGCAGCTTGATGTGGATGTCGTATAGCCCCTGTGGGAAAATTCGAGTCACTCAGAAGAGCTTAGGATCACATCTGCACAACATTCACAAGCTGCCACCCCTTGAAGTTTTACTTCCTCTAAGCAGATTTGCTGGCACATTGAGGAACAGAGAAGCGAAACGAGCTGTCACAGCATGATGTGCCACCTTAAGTTAGACAGCTGTGCAAAAACAACGGAAGGGTTCTCAAAATCAGTCACTGGAAGGACAGATGAAAAAAAGATGGCGTCAGACTGGTGGCTAGCTGCACCACCCACACCAAAAGCAAACATGAGACCGGAGCAGTTAACGAAACACGACTGGCCCGATTCCAAGTTCTGCACGGTCTGAAAGGCGATGAGCTCATCACTCACTGACAGGCTCACACATAATGCCAAATGGACCAACCCGCTCCAACCCGAAACGTCAACACTGACCTCCACGAAATAATCGCCCACGATCTTCGCCGTCATCAGAACCAGCATTATGGGTAGGCCGTAGGTGACATTTCCGGTGGCTTCCACCATGATGACAGTCAGGCTGAGGGTCATCCTCACGATCCCACCTGGCAAAGACCTTCGTAAACAGACGCAAACCCGAAGCCTCATGTGCCTCCATGCACCTCTAGACGAGCTCTGAAAAGCAGGCTGACCGCGGACGGACACTCACCAAGCTGGGCGGCGGCTCCAATCAGAGCGTACTTCCCAGGGTCGGCCAAGGTCTGTCAAACGAAACGCCACAAATCATAAAACATGCTCATTCAAAAACTTCGAGGGGGCTTTACTTCCAACAAACATTATGTTAAACTACATCTATGCCGACATGACGCTGGGCGGCCCAGGAAATCGATACAGCACTAACCAATAGGGCACCTTCAAAGAGTCACGTGACTGCTTAAAGAGTAAATCTGATTGGACAACAAAGAGGAAATCAATCTAAAGCGGGTGTTGAAGGAGGCCCTCTGACTTCTAAAGACCCCGTTCAATTTCCTTAATATATCAAAACCTGCAGCGTTTCCATTAAAGTTCTGCACAAACAAGCAAATTTGTTGACAAAGTGAAATTGCATAAAGGGTGTTTCCATTAAGTAACATCATGGAAACAACACCTGCAATTTATGATTCCGTGCCTCAACATGGATTGAGCTTTTCATGAGATACGAGCTCTAGAACCAAGTCATCGTGTCCTACACAGCAACAAGTTCGCAAAATCGGCTTCCATTTCAGTTTTGCGAATCGCCACAAAAACCACTTCAATCAAACTGAAAGCGTTTGAGGGCTTGTCCTCCTGAAATATAATCGTACCCATTAACGGATTTTCAGTTTTGCTTCTTCAAAATGTGCAAAAAAATCAAGGTCAGTGGAAAACGTCGCCACTGTGAGGTTTCTCTCTGCTGAGGGAAGAGTTCTGCTATCGTGACGGCCCCTCCTCCGCCAGCGGACCACGCCGCCTCACCGGCTATACGGCGCTTCCCCAGGAACGGCGACCCGTCCTGATGTACCTGTATGGAATTGTGCGGCGTAATGGAGGCCAGCAAAATGCCAAAGAGCCGCCCCCAGGCGGCGCCGATGAGCAGCGAGGGGATGAAGACCCCGGCGGACACAGTCAGGCCGTATGTCCAGCAGGCCAGGAAGAAGTAGGTGATGGTGAAGATTCCCAGGGTCACGGGATTGTAGGAACCTGCCGGGGGGGGGGGGGGGGGTGGTGGTGGTGGAATTCATCACCTAAGTCAGTGTTTCCCACGTTTTTGCTAAAATGTTGATCATGTAGTTGATCCCCAAGAACGCTAATCTAGCGAAACCAGCTAGTTTTACTTGATTCACCCTTGTAATGAGGATACAGGTGTACAGAAATTATTTCATGATGAATGGCATTTTTCATATGATCATTTCCATTTTTCTACCTGGTGTAAAGTGCAATTTGGAGCCGATCAAGACCAAGCCATGTTACTTTGGTATGTCTTTCATCCACTAGAGGGCATGGATGAACACAGTTTAGTGCCGTTCGAACTTGCCTACGGTGGCATTCGTCAGGGCACTTGAGAAGCGCTCCTGTTCTCCCCAGGCAGGGTGACAGTCCCCCCATCCCAAATGAGGGAAGCCTTGAATAATTGAGGAGGATTGTGTGTATGGGTTTAGCTGTCTGTCTGGGAAAACAATCAGCCAGAAGCGGCCCGTAAACAAACCTACGACACGACAGAGGTGGCAGACGAGTCTGACTGTTCAAACAGCTGCCCCGGACCTAGCCAGCCTGTCACCAATATCAAACACAGGTGTTCATTCTAAAGATGGACAACGGACTGTAATTATAATCTCTTCCAGAAGAAGGGCACAACAGGGGCGACCAATCCGGCTTCAGGTCACGACCCATCCTGCCCTGAAACACGTGCTGGAAACTCCACGGACCTGCGGGGCTGTGGAACAGGCTGCGGACACTCCTCTCCGGGGTGTTGAAGACGATCGTGGCCATGGAATTGTACTCGCCATCAGCACAGAACAGCTGTGAGAGGGATAAGTGGAGGTTCAGGCCTGAGGACAGGATACACACCCTCTCAGCTGTTCAGCCAATGAAATCACAGAGAGCCCACCTCCAGCTGCCTTACCTGCAAGGGGTATTCCTCCAGCTGATCCTCCCCCAGGGGCTGGCAGTCGTTGGAGAAGTAGATCATAGTGAAGAACACAGTGGCCGTCACGGCAGCAACCAGTATGGCCTCGATCACCTGCAGGCAGGGCCGGTGGATATACCTGGGGATGGGGGGGGGGGGCATGGTGGCTCAGCTAATGATTTTGTTGTGGGACAACTTTCATTTGCATCAAACCAGTGTGGGGCAGTTTCAAGGTCAGCCCCACAGTCTCGGGATATATTTATTTAATTATTTAATTTCAAGTGTTAAGATGCCTAAGTTTCAGACAGGCGTGACACAGTAAAAACCAAACAGGCCTCACTTACGTGCACACACACAGGCAGAGGTACGCACACACACACACACACACACAGGCACACATGCGCACAGAAGTACGCACACACACACACACACAGGCACACACACGCACACAGGCACACGCACACAGGCACACCTGATCCTGAGGATGGTGAGCCAGTAGTTCAGGACGTTGAACAGTGCTCCCAGCAATCCACCTGCGGGGGGGAAAGAGACATGGGCCCGGCATGAGAAAACCAGAAACAGAACCAGTCCGTTAAGATGTAAAAGAGCAAGGTTTGGGTTTCCACAATAAGACGCTCCCTCTCTCTCTCTCTCTCTCACCGAAGGCTCCCATGACGATAAACAGAGGAATCTCATACAGGTAGTACTCCGTGCTCTGAGGGGGGGGGGGTAAAAAAAAAGAAAAAAAATCAATACCCAGAATCCTCCAGTCAAACATGCAAATGACAACATCACAGTAATTTCTTCTATTTTCTAAAAAGTTACTGATATCTAGTTGGATGGCTAGATGAACACCGCTTCAGTTCCCAAACTTCTCCTCAGGGGCACCTCAGCCGTTCCATGATTTTGTTAAATTTCACCAACAGCTGAATTAAAAAAAGTTAAATATACTGGCTTAAAAAGTCAGTGAGAGACTGACTAGCTGTATGAGGTGTGCTGGTGGCCAAGTCAAAAAAAACACATGGCTGCATTGGACGGTCGCTGCAAATACTAGGATGATTTTAGCAGAGGTTCTGAAATGGCGAAGTTGACACACTTTCACAGGCATAATATCATAGTTTTACACCAACACGAGGATAATCTAAATATCATTTTCTTTGCCTGCCTAAGACTTTTGCACAGTAGTGTATAATTTTTAAAAAAATGGTGAACGTGTTGTGATCCTACAGGAAGCATACAGTGGGCATCCGGGGCAAACGTTTCCCAAAAACTTCAGGCACCGAAGGCGGGAAAAATTCTGCTGCGTTTAAAAAAAATAAAATAAACAACCGTATCTGCATACCATGTAAACTGCTACAGGTGCCTCTCTTGTAACGAGAAACATCCACAACCATGGCTAACATGCCTACCTAAACCAGGAGGCCCAACTAAAACAGCGCGGTACTCATGTCCACCGAGGTGATGACTATATTTCCAGCCCAGGGGGCCTCCCAGGAAAGTCATGCGCTGCGGGGTGGGGGCTGTGTCCAAGTCCCCCAACAAACGTTTCATGGTTTCCTTTCCAACCCATGTGACCAGAAGGCAGGTAAAAATACATCACTGCTCATGTGACAGGGTACCGAGTCGAGCCCTTTCTGGAAATAACAGCTCATCCTTTTCTCTCTCACCCTTGTTTCCCCATAAAGTTCACAGATCAGCCCCTTCTTGAAAGGCACGGACAGGAAAGACCAAAACATGTTCGGGAACAGTGTGAACTTGGTCTCATTCTGGATTTTGGTCAAAATTATACCGTCTTCTTTCGCCTTTCCCAAACGAGGTAATGATTATAAAATGCTCTCCACTCTAAGTTGTCCAGACATCCATAAACATCACATTTTCCCCACTGACTAACGGGAGGCAGGAAACCAATGTCAGAGGGTAACGGCCGACATCTCCCAAGAGCTACTTGACTTGCGGACAGCATACCATTGGCCAAGACAACCAGATCAATTACCGATGCCCAATATTTTGATTTTCAAGATTCCATCTACAGACTTTTAAAAAGGACAATCTACATCACAACACCGACAGAAATGGGAAACTTACATCGTTGTCAAAGCGTCCAAAGTTGATGAGACCTGGGTTACTAAAATCTCCCGGCTTGTTGTGGTAGATACTCATGAAGAAGTTCAAGGTGAAGGTCGAGATCATGGAAGCGAAGAACTGAAAGATACGGGTCACTGAATAGTTACATTTCACCAGAGCCCCGTGGCGGGGCAAGGAGATCAGGTATGCTAATCGGAAACGTCACTCACGATTCTCCAGGTCAACATCTGGTTCCAGAAGGAGGCTCCCTCCTCCAAGCTGAAAAGGACACCACCTGCAAAACCGGAAACCATCAGAAACTGCTGCATAACTGCATTACTCACAGATCAGCTCCACTAAACTGGAAATATTCAGCAAAGGTCATACAGGGGTCTTTATTGCAAGGATAAGACTCCACTGGTGTGACTCCATGCCTTTGTGGCATTTTTTTCCTGGATTATTCATCAACACAGAGCCACCTTGTACTTTCCATCCTGAAACCGAAAAATCAATGGCGGAGGCCGAAGAAGCCCAACGCTGACAGGACACTCTAATAACCTTTTTTTTACTCATCATAGCTTCCCTTCTTCCTTGAGGGTAACATTAGATTCTGGAGGCATGGAACTGATCTGAGATCAGAGCTTCGGGTGTGTATATGGGTGTGTCGAGACTAGATGGTCAGTATGGATAACTAAGGTGCACTAAAATTGGGTGAGCAGGCAAGGCATGTCACCCAGGTTGTGTGACAATTATTTTATATATATGTATATATATATTCCATCCACCATCCCTCCTTTACGGAGAACTGCGTTATTTTTATTGTCCATTACGAAGAAAAAAAAACTATATATATATATATATATATATATATATATATATATATATATATATATATATATATATATATATATATATATATATATATATATATGGGTGTATCGAGACTAGATGGTCATTATGGATAACTAAGGTGCACTAAAATTGGGTGAGCAGGCAAGGCATGTCACCCAGGTTGTGTGACAATTATTTTATATATATGTATATATATATTCCATCCACCATCCCTCTTTTATGGAGAACTGCGTTATTTTTATTGTCTATTGCAAAAAAAAAAAACTATATATATACATATATATTTATGGGTGTATCGAGACTAGATGGTCATTATGGATAACTAAGGTGCATTCAAATTGGGTGAGCAGGCAAGGCATGTCACCCAGGTTGTGTGACATTAATTATTTTATATATATGTATATATATATTCCATCCACCATCCCTCCTTTATGGAGAACTGCGTTATTTTTATTGTCTATTGCAAAAAAATAACACAAAAAAACTATATATATATATACACACATATATATTTATGGGTGTATCGAGACTAGTTGGTCATTATGGATAACTAAGTTGCACTAAAATTGGGTGAGCAGGCAAGGCATGTCACCCAGGTTGTGTGACAATTATTTTATATAAATGTATATATATATTCCCTCCACCACCCCTCCTTTACGGAGGACTGCTTTATTATTAATATCCATTGCGAAAAAAAAACACAAGAAAAAGAAAAAATATCTATATATATACATATATATATATACATATATATATATATATATATATATATATATATATATATATATATATATATATATATATATATATGGGTGTGTCGAGACTAGATGGTCAGTATGGATAACTAAGGTGCACTAAAATTGGGTGAGCAGGCAAGGCATGTCACCCAGGTTGTGTGACAATTATTTTATATATATGTATATATATATTCCATCCACCATCCCTCCTTTATGGAGAACTGCGTTATTTTTATTGTCTATTGCAAAAAAAAAAAAAAAACTATATATATATATATATATATATATACATATATATTTATGGGTGTATCGAGACTAGATGGTCATTATGGATAACTAAGGTGCACTAAAATTGGGTGAGCAGGCAAGGCATGTCACCCCAGTTGTGTGACAATTATTTTATATAAATGTATATATATATTCCCTCCACCACCCCTCCTTTACGGAGGACTGCTTTATTATTAATATCCATTGCGAAAAAAAAAACACAAGAAAAAGAAAAAATATCTATATATATATATATACATATATATATATATATATATATGGGTGTGTCGAGACTAGATGGTCAGTATGGATAACTAAGGTGCACTAAAATTGGGTGAGCAGGCAAGGCATGTCACCCAGGTTGTGTGACAATTATTTTATATATATATATGTATATATATATTCCATCCACCATCCCTCCTTTACGGAGAACTGCGTTATTTTTATTGTCTATTGCAAAAAAAAACAGAAAAACTATATATATATATATATATATATACATATATATTCATGGGTGTATCGAGACTAGATGGTCATTATGAATAACTAAGGTGCACTAAAACTGGGTGAGCAGGCAAGGCATGTCACCCAGGTTGTGTGACAATTATTTTATATATATGTATATATATATATATATTCCCTCCACCACCCCTCCTCTACGGAGGACTGCTTTATTTTTATTTCCATTGCAAAAATAAAACATTTTAAAACACAAAAAAAAAAAAAAACGAAAATAATAATAATAAAAATTATTTTGAATGTGTATTCAAATAAGTTTGAATGTGTGTGAACTATATATAAATATATATATACACATGCATATACAGAAATATATACACACACACACACATATATATATATAAAGACACACACAGACACACACTCACATAAACACATACACACACTGTGTACAGTCTTATGCAAAGGTTTGGCACCCCTTGACAAATAACATCTTTTCAATTACAAAAGCAACAATATCAGTTAATACAGTCTCTTTAGGAACTGGGGGGAAAATACACAATATTTTCAGCAAACATTGATGAATAGTTACTTTTTATGCCATAAATTGAACAAAATTACAAAATAAAAACATTATTATGGCACTCTGCAAAAGTTTGGGCACCCTACGTAATCAGTACTTAGTAACACCTCCTCTGCCAGATATCACAGCTTACAAGCGCTTCTTATAGCCAGCTGAAAGGCTTTCAGTTCTTGTACTTGGGATTTTCTCACATTCTTCCTTGCAAAAGGCTTCTAGTTCTGTAATATTCTAATATATCAAGGGCTGTATTGTCAAATAGGAGATCGGCAGCATTCTCCCACCTGAGAAAACTGTACTACAATGCCCTTGATAGTGTGTAGAAACACACTCGTCAGCTCTAGTCCTCCTGTAACAACGCAAAAGGACTGGCAACCCTCAGGTATTTATGCGTGCGATTGTATGATAAATTCACCCTGACAGTCTCACACTTCTCTTGGTACCAACAGGTCTCATGGAATATATAAAAGGCAACTGCAACAATTATACTCGGCACTAAACATCGAGGCACGGAAATGCAGCAGAGCTTGTGTATTTCTCAGGATGCATTCTAGTAAAATGCCCGGAAAATGAGCTAAAGACATATTTCAAGGGGCACTATATAAAACCGATGGAAATTTTACTGATTAAATAAAAGGAAAAGCATTGTTTGAAAAATCACAAATGTTTCTAAGATTCAATGCATCGCTTTTTGACCACATCATAGCGATGAACACATCATTGTTCCTGACAATGTCCTAATACAGAAATAAAACTTTATGTTGGTAAACTCAAAAAGCCTTCAGCTGTCACACTGGCTAACGATCTCAAACGATTATAAAGCAGCATTTTGAAAAGCGCTGTTTTAAAATAACAGCTACAACACTTACCTTGTCTTCTGGCCAAATGCTTTTCACGGCTTGGCACTCCAACGGTGCTGAAACGAAATTTGTATTTCCTCCTACCTCGTTTGCCCTTCAGTTCTTGTTTTCTCCCTTTGGATGTTTTTTTCCTTCTTCTTTGGATATTGTTTTTTATTTTTGTTTGTTTTTTTTACTTTGCATGTTTTTCCTTCTTCGGATATTATTTTTTTGGCTTATTTTTTTAGACGATGTTTTTTTCGTCTTCTTTAAAAATTGTTTTTTTTTTCATCCTTTTGATGTTGTTTTACGGAACAAGAGCCGTACAGTGCTACTCTATCAGGAGGTAGCGCCAACTGAACGCCTTGAAGCAGTACCCAGCTCTTTTATAGGGAGCGTCAACCCGAAGTCAAGTTCTAGAACGTTGCACTCACTTTTCATTGGTTTCCCAGCTATGCTGTCAGAATAATGTTTGCTGATTGGTCGAAAATTTTAAAACGTACCCGAGTACTGTAAAAAAACTCAAGATCTTGCTACCCTACGGAGCACCCATAAGGTGATTTTTTTTATACGTTATATGCAGCTATTTGTAGCAGGCCGTAATTAGACTAATCCACCCTTTGTCAATAAAGCCAACAAGAGAACAGGTTGCCCAAAGTTTGCTCAGGTACACGCCACAGCACAACCTTAAAAACACATCCAGCACAAATCACACTAGTGAATGACACAGCAAATCACAGCAATAAAAAAGACCCCTATGGGCAATCCAGCACCCAGACTACAGGTGCCAAAAGGCCCAGCCTGCCTAATAATGAACCCAAAATATACATACAACAAAGAAAAAGACACAAACAAAAAAGAAAATAAAACTAGCCAGCTGCTCCCACTAAACCCCGCTCCCGAGGCCACTAAGCCGGCTGGCTTGATAATACACGATACAACCTCAGATAAAACATATTAAAGCAACACCAGGGAGGTTTACAACCTGATCCTTAAAATTATCGACCCGTAATTCCACCTTGAAAACCCCTAAAGAACAGTAGTTTACCCCATGACTCACTGCCCCATTCAAACAAAAAAAAAACAGGTTTTTGGGGTAACCTTTAGGTCAGCTCTTCAAAACCAGGTATGAGGACTCTTCAGCTAATCAGTCCTCTAATTAGAAATCTAATTAGGGAGTTGCAGCGAAAACCTGCATACACACCGGCCCTTTGCGGATAAGATTGTTCACCCCTGAAACAAGCAAACAGAAAGGCTGCTACACTGCAAATTCAATATGCCCGCCGATGCTCCACCAAATCTATCAGGACCCTGCCTGTCTTTCCCGTGCCTGCTCCTTTGCCAATATGCCCTACCATCGGAACATGCACAGCCATCTCGCCCCGGCTATGCCTCCAGTCCGAACTGCAGTTCCTATACCTGCCTATAATTGCCTGGCTACAATCCATCCCCCAAAATGAAATTGATGACCCAACGATCACAGCTAAGAATTCTATCCCCAAACCACTGGTCTTCCTCCCCAACCGAACGATCATTCACTGACCGTGGTAACTTATAAGGGTTGGTATGATGACCAGTGGTGGACCTCACCGAACGTTTAACTGGTCTCTACACCTCGGGGGGGACATAACCTCCTCCATTATACGAGGCCTACTTGTGGATGCTCTATTGCGACCCCTCCCACCAGCCCTGTCCCCGTAAAATCACAGAGTCCTCATCCGATTCCATTTCTGTTGCCCCTGTGGGCAACCCAGACTCAGGAGACATTACCAGAACATCTTCCCCTGACATAACAACCCCCTGTGGTACTGGACGCAACTCTGTTCGGTGAACTTGACGGACAACCCCGTCCCCCTCCATTGGAGTTGCAGAGTAAACTGCACCCTGATCTTGGGGACACCGAACTACCATATACAAACAGGCATCCCAATGATCCTGTATTTTACCTCGAACATGGTTCCGCAAACACACCAGCTGACCTTCATCAAACCCCTAATCATTAACCAACTCATTGTGTTTCCGATTTCGTGGTGTGGCTTGTTCCTCCAACTAAGCCTTCACATACTCTTGAAGCACCTGCAAACTTTCCTGATGG
Source organism: Brienomyrus brachyistius (assembly GCF_023856365.1). Lineage (NCBI taxonomy): Eukaryota > Metazoa > Chordata > Actinopteri > Osteoglossiformes > Mormyridae > Brienomyrus > Brienomyrus brachyistius. The sequence continues at coordinate 24,172 of NW_026043453.1, forward strand.
TTTTGTACCCATTCCTCCAAAGGTCCACCATACTGACTGATCCCGGCAGGAGCCTGAAGATAGTGTATCGGTAATCGAGGCTCACAGCCAGACCTTAAATAAAAAGGCATCATCCAGTCATTTGGTGGGGTGTAGTATTGTAAGCTTCTCTGCTGGAGGAAGTGTGTGAAGCAAATTGTGCAAAAAAAATATTAAAGCAACACCAGGGAGGTTTACATCTAGATCCTTAAAATGATCGACCTGCAATTCCACCTTGAAAATCCAATTACCATATAAAGGATACAAGATGTAAAGATGACAAATGACATGGCACACATTTGTTGTTTAGACTGTTGTGTCAGGTTAATTGAAAGCTGAAGGATCTTAGTGTTTACTAGTCTAAGTAACAGAATGTCTAAACACTGTGCTTGCCTTTATGGGTTTTTAAGCAGAACATATAGGTATAGAAACATATTAACATTACGTTTCACGATTCACTGACTGGAGAATAGGAGAATATACACATCAATATTACTACTTAAGTTAACTAACCCTAATCCCAACCCCTATTGGCACGGAGCCCGCCAGGGTTCAGGTGAGATATAAATCTGTAATCTGTATCAATGGTTTTGCTATCCATACCCACCCTATTAATGTTAGCTTCCCAGGGTTTCTTGTTAGACAAGCTCTGTGTCTCTCTATACCCCCATTTACTGCACGACTGATTGTCCATTTATAAAGAATCAAATAGGGTGAAGATGGTTTTAGTTTACAATTACTCTGGAAGGTGACCAGATTAAAAAAAACTAAATACCATGCCTACGTGTATGTAATCTCCATCACAGTCCCCATTTTCCCCATAATCCTCGTTTTGATAGTGCCAATTTGTGTAATGTGAGTTTTTTTTTTTTTTAAAAAACTGTTATAGAAGAACATACTGGATGCCACATGTGTACAATTACCCCTTTCTAATTAGGGGGGTCCGTTGTGTCAGCTACAGCCTTTACTAACATACACATAAGTATACAGTCTTACAGCACTTTTGTTTTCCTTTTGTATTTAATGGTTTTCCATTTAGGGGGCAGCATGGTGGTGCAGTGGTTAGCACTGTTGCCTCACACCTCTAGGGCCCGGGTTCGAGTCTCCACCTGGGTCACATGTGTGTGGAGTTTGCATGTTCTACCCATGTCATCGTGGGGTTTCCTCCGGGTACTCTGGTTTCCCCCACAGTCCAAAAACATGCTGAGGCTAATTGGAGTTGCTAAATTGCCCATAGGAGTGTATGCGTGAGTGAATAGTGTGTGAGTGTGCCCTGCGATGGGCTGGCCCGCCATCCTGGGTTGTTCCCTGTCTCGTGCCCATTGCTTCCGGGATAGGCTCCAGACCCCCCGCGATCCAGTAGGATAAGCGGTTTGGAAAGGCTGCCTAACGCCCTTAATTTGTTTGCAATTTCGCCAGGTAGGCTACCTTCTTTAAACTGCGTTTTGCTAGACTACACATTTCGAGATGTTTTATTGTAGTCTTGGTAAATATATATATATAGTTTAGCCTAACCCAGCCACTTAAGGGAGCAAGCCAGCTCAGGTAGGTGCCAGTCCCAAGCCCGGATTAATGGAGAGGGTTGGCGTCAAGAAATAAAGAGAAATAAAGACAACTAATACTCCTAGTTTGCGAGATCTGACTGCAATGGCAGCACTGCTACAAGGGTGTGGATAAATCTATACAAATATCACCTGCATGCACATTACTTCTTTTACAATAACCAACTCCTGATCCATACTGTTAGTCGTGAAAAAAAAAACTATCGTGTACATAGAGGCCCTGTGTAAAAAGATAACTGCCAAGGAAAAGATCAAAAACATTTATTTCAAGGATACAAAGTTTTTATGGTCATGTACAGTGTACAGTGCAATTCTTATTTGATTAACTTGAATGTCTCCACAGACTAGACGATTAAACAAATAAAGCAGCGCAACATTACAATAACTAATAACAAATAAACAAAGCTCACGAGTACTATTACAGTATTTATATCATTTATTTAAACTTAATTTTACCAGGTAAATTAACTACAAAGCAGTTACCACTGCTTTACCTGCTTCTCGGGAGAAATAGCAGATATACGTCATGTATGTGACTAAATTCTTAAGCCAATAAGGGCAAAGTTGTGTCGTAATGGAGGCGGATCCAGTTTGTGCAGCCGGTTAAAGACACTACGGGCATGTAAATGGAGAACGAAATTATAGTTATACCGAATCTCCTACACACAATACCAAGGTTACCAACTTTGGTCAGCTGACCGGAGTGAGACGTTCAATTCCCGTAAGATTTCTTTGCGCCAGCCTGAGAGTCTGAAAACACGTCACACCAGATGCATGAGAGATGGAAACCTGGGATATTCAGTCGAATCAGATCAAATATGATGCTAAGTTAGTACTAAGTTAAAATATGTTCCGGACTTGTAACATGCACCCATGATTTGGAACAGTCAGCAGGCTGTCTCTGGCCACGCCCCCTACACTCGGTCCGGCCCCTGGCTTTTCCTGAATTCTGATTCCTTTAGATAAACATTGACTTCATTGATATTGTTATTGATTTATCGACAGACCATCATACGTTTTAGACGTTATAATAACAACACTCTATTGATCCCCAAAGAGAGAAATTCTCTCCTTGCCTGCCCCCTCTTACTGTCCATGATACACAAGCACATATGTAGAAAAACGTCAGCTTGGAAGCCAAGGCTGGACTTAACCTACTCCTTAGGGTTCAACTGGAAACTGCCCCATGGCCGAGCGGTCTAAAGCCTCCTGCGCAGCGAAAATGGCCTTTCAAAGTAAGGGGTATTCTGTTCTCCGAAGTAAGGCGTGGGTTCGAATCCAACTTCCGACAAAAGTTCTTCAATCGCTACAGCAGAATTTGAGCCACTGATCGGCTTTAATTGCTTTGTTTTATTTTTGCGTTTCAGGCAAAACTACATAACACTTAAGAGGTGCAGGATGATCTGTCTTGCTCTCGCGAGGTTTTTGTACGACGTGACATGGTGACATAATGCAGCGGACGATAAAAATCTAACCACAATGCATTGCGTCAGGACCAGAATGTATTGCTTTAAGCCAGCGCTGTATGTGGGTACATGAAGTGGAAAGCACCCAATAACAAACATAACATTTAAAAAAAATCTACAAACTAGTGGGAATATAAAATAAAATAAATGTGTCTGGGCAAATTGGTAAGTTAAATTAAATCGTTTTAAGCAGTGTTAAGCAGTGTGTGGTTTTAAACACGAGTAGCATGTACCGTGTTGACGGCGCATGAACGTATCTTGGCAGCACATGTAAAACTTAGATTTGCAAGCGGGATGTGAAACAGCATTTAGGTGTTTAAAACAGCAATAGAGTGCGTGTTTGTTCACGCAGTTACAATGTTTAGTTGTTATTTCTGTGGAACATCAGTGCAAACCCTTAGGGAACATGTTTTACATGTCAAACTTCACCGTCATGAACCACGATGCGTGTTCAAGTGTGGCGCTACAGATTGCCACAATACGTTTCGTTCATATGGGGAATTTAAGGCTCATTTTTACCGTAAACATAACACAGATTCATATATTGATACTACAAATGCCCTTACGGTGTTTACGTGTAATATGTCTATGTGCCAGCGCCAATGTCGCGATGTCAGATCACTAACAGCTCACTTAAAGGAACATATAGCCGAAGGACGTGTTGTGACATGTCCGGTGACAGGATGCGACCATACGTTCACTGTGAGATCGTCGTTTACAGCCTACATGTCCAGGAAACACAGACAATGTTCTGTGGACAGTATAAGAGATCTTAATAAGGAGACAGTTTCTCAGTTTCTTGAAACTGAACCGTTAGTTACAGGCCCTACAGAGAGATTTAGTGAGACTGATGAAGGTGAAGTCCATCTTACAGAAAATTTCAGTGACCTTTTTCTTAGAAATATTTCTCTTTTCTACTTGAAATTACATGGGCAGTTTCTTCTGCCAGCATCAACTATACAAAATATTATTGAAGAGATGCTAAGCATACATGAACTAGGACAGACATATACTTTGAATAAATTAAGTGCATTCCTGAAAAGTGACTTAACTGAATTAACAGATGAGGTTATTGGTAGTATATGTGATGTTGTGAAGGAATCTGACCTTTTCACCATTAGTCATGAAGGACCAATGAGAACCAATTTTTCAAGAACTAGGGCTTTTAAACAGATGTTTAGATACACAGAACCTGTAAAGTTGTACTTAGGAAGGGATGAAACAAGGTCACAGAGGTTTGCCTACTATGTTCCATTGAAAGACACTTTGAGACATTTACTGGAGTCAGACTTATGGCAGAATTGTGCTGCACAGGGTACATACGTACCATACACTGATGTGCTTTGTGATGTCAGTGATGGTCAGGTATATAAAAACAATGAGTTCTTTTCTCAAAACCCATCATGTCTAAAACTAATTCTATATCAAGATTCTTTTGAGGCGGTGAACCCATTAGGTTCAGCAAAAAGCAGCACAAAGTAGTAGCTGTATATTTGTCTCTGGCTAATTTACCACCTCATCAAGTACAGACCACATGTCACTTGTAATGCTGTGTCAGGAAAAAGACTTCAAACACTTTGGCCATGACAAAGTTTTCTCAAGGCTCATTGCAGACTTAAAAGACCTGGAAGACAATGGAATAACGGTGGCAGAGGAAAAAGTTAAAGGGACTGTTTTGTGCATTGCAGGGGACAATTTGGGGTCTCATAATATCGGTGGATTTACAGAAAATTTTAGTTTTTCTGAATATTTCTGCAGGTATTGCCGGACAACCCGAACAGATTTTCAAACAGATCCAAATGCATTTTACAGTCTGAGGAACAACAAAACGTTGAAGGTATAATATCTGAGTTTTAATTCATTGAATTACTTCGATGTTTGTATGCCTGGCCTGCCACCTTGTTTAGGCCATGACATTTTTGAGGGTATCCTTTCCTATGATTTAGCCCTTTACCTGAAGTACTTCATCAAGCAAAAAAAGTGGTTCACTTATTCAATTCTGAATAGACGCATTAAGAAATTTAAGTACAGTGGCTCTGATGTGTTGAGTAAGCCATGTGCAGTAAACTCCAATGGAGTAAAGCTTTATGGTCAGGCTGTTCAGAACTGGAATTTTCTAAGACTTCTTCCTGTGATCATGTGTGACAAGGTGAAAGAGCCCACAGATGATGATTGGCAGTTGACCCTTCAGCTAAAAGACATTGTGGAGCTGATTTGTGCACAGAAAATTTTATTGCCAGAGGTTGCATACCTTGACGTTCTTATCCAAGAATATCTTGCTTGTAGATTTTCTTTCTTTCCAGGACATAGGTTAAAGCCTAAGCATCACTACTTGCGACACTACCCTGCACTGATTTTAAAGTTTGGTCCTTTGATCAGGTTGTGGACAATGCGATTTGAAAGTAAATAAGGCACCATGGCAACAACAGTCAGAACAGCATCCAGTTCACAGCTAGTTTTAAAAATTGCTTTAACGCAGAGTGATTACAGGAAATAGGTGTACTGCTTAATATTAATTAAATTATTAAAATGTGCTAATAATAGACATATTTGTCAGTCAGACATTGTGCTTTTTAAAGAGCAGAAGGGATACATTAAATTACGATTATATTGTCCTTACTGTATATATTTTTACATTTTTCCCCTCAATGATTGTCAAGTGATCACAATTCTTACTGTGCTTTACCCCTCACTTGATAGAGATGTACCAAAACTGAACATATAACTGGATTTCACTCAGAATAACCAGGCCTTCTTTTTGGACTCTTTATCCCTTTTTATTTTATCTTCGCTTTCCTCAAGCCAGGCATTTACAGGTGAAAAACCTTAAACCACAAAACACCAACTTTCACCAATCTATCTTATGAGCAAACACAAAATTTTACTTTAAATGCATATATATATATATATATATATATATATATATATATATATATATATATATATATATATACATACATACATACACACAAAATATACAATGAATGACCAATCTCAGCTTCAAATTTCCACACAATTATACATAACTTGTTCTGAATAAAATTCCTCCAAACATCAAAGTTTAAGATCAAACCACTGGGGAAACACATAAATGAGTTACTCAACGCAATAAATTGCAATGAAAAGCTAACCAATTAGACAATCGAACAATAGGTTTAACACTTCTGCCCATATGAATTATTAAAAGGAAAGTTCACCCTTAATACTTTTTTTTTTTCTTTTTAGCAATTTAATATTTAACTTTTAGATAAACTAAAAATAGAACCCCCCCTTTTAAACCGCATTAATGCAAACATCTGAATCAATAAAACAGCATTCCACATATTGTCATTAAGACACTTACAGCACACCATTTATTCCTAATACAGTCAAATACCACAACTCATATAATGTTACAAGCCAGCACCAGCGCCTCAATGCCTCATTAGCGCACCCCATTAAGAAATAAACCCCACTCGCAACAGGTAGTGCTTGCTACAAATAACATTTGCAACAAAGTCCAACACGCATGGTTCATGGTCTTACCGGCTGTCCGTTCAGAGTCTACTTTTCAGTACACAATCGCAGCACAGTTCCAGAAGCACTTGGTGTAGATTTGACCCTTTGCTTGTCGCGCTACCAATGCGTTTTGCCGACTTTATCCAAAATAAAGAGCAGGTGCGTCCGTTAATGCCTTCCCCTCGGGTGCACACAGGTGAGTAAACTTTGGTTCCGCATGACCACTTGCGTGAACGACGTAACCACTTGCTGGAATGACGTTCATCGCAACAATGGATATAAATATTTTCCCCCCTGACATATAATCAGTGTAAGCACACAAACACATTGGCCGGTTATCCTATTCATTCAGTTCCACGGACAGTGACCTGTGTTACTGTGCTGTGACATCTGGTTCCTTCATTGGCTCTGTATATTTCTATAAATGACTAAATGGCTCTGTTGTAGAAATTTCCAGCCAGAGACTTGGTTCCTATATAACGAGAAGATTTTATTTTTACTCGGACTGAGAAGCTACAGAAAATCATCTCTGCATGTGATCTCCCCTTTACTGCTCAAGCAGAGCACACGCACATCAGCAAGTGTCAAGGCAGCAAGTGCATACAAACAACTTCTCAGGGCCTTCAGGAAGAGTCAGACTGCGGTGTCATTCAGAGATACCATTGTCTAAGACTTGCACTAAAACATTCTATGCACTTGGGCATATTTAAACAAAGTAGTATGGTACCTATGTCAGAATCCATCCCTGCCTTGTCCTGTTCACATGTCACTGGCCATCCTATTCTCTCCTCTGTCTTGTACCCCTTAGCCCATAGTGTGTTTGCCTGCTCATCGGGCCACCATGTGGCTTAACGGGCCAAGTGGTTGGCCACCGTGCCTGACTCCCCTTTTGATTGTGGGTTTTGAGGATATCAGTGGGTCTGTGTTTTCATGATTGTCCCCCAGGCCACCATGCAGCTCAGCCCTTGATTCCAACTACAGTAGCAATCAGGTGGTTCTCGGTCTACTAGGACTGTATAACAGGATTCTTCACCCATTCTATCTTTACTCCTTCAGCCGCATACATGAGTCAGACCTATAGGTTATTCAAATTCCGTCCTGCCAAATTTACTGGACAGGAAGTGGACACTGCAAATGAATGTGTGAATACGCCAATACCTACATCTTTACAAGTTACATTAAGGGGTTTGGTACAGTAAATGGCTGTGAGGTGGGATTTCTTCTTGATGTCTGTTTGTAGCCCGTCCACCAGCAGCTGCTGCTGTATTTATCACACCAAGCAGGGAAAGTATATTGCTAAATTTTCCTTAGTTCAATTACGCTTGATTAAGCTAATTAAGCCGGCTATGTTATTTACATTCAGAAGGATGCCGCCATATTGGGTTATACACAGATGCCACGATAGCTCACACTCACATTCCCTCTTCATTATTTTTCTAAACACACTCTATCCTGCCTTGTCACCTGCAACAAGATCTCACTCCCTGTAGCAATAAAAGTCTTTCTTATGATTGAGCAGATTTCTGCTTCTCTCCTAACCATGGGCATCCAAAGTAAGATGAAGCAAAATGTTAGGAAATTTGATAACACATGGTTACTCTTTTGGTAACAGTGACTTTGGTTTTATTTTGATAGATGTAAACTACATAATATGGTCTTAACCTTGTTTTCTGTCCTAAAAGCAAACTTTTATGTTACAGGAGAAAAGTGCACAGCTGCTTGGATCAACCCCAGCTAATCAGCGCATATGGGAATCTTTTCAAAATACCATGTGAGTCTTATGCAATTTACCCAATTAATATAAGCTCTTTAGATGACGCTTAAATAATCAATTCCCATCAACTTAGTGTCAAAACACAAACTCAGTGGCAAAAAAGTGAAGGGCAACAGACTAAGTTGTGAAAATGAAATCTGCATGTGATGAAAGGGCATGTGACTGTATCGCGATGATTATAATCATCAGATCAAACGGACCACGGAGTTGGCGGTATGGTCACACTGCTGGTCCCATGTCAGTAGGGTATAGCACACCCCTGGGCCCGGATACTACTAGGATGTCACTGGTGTACCACTGTGCCGTCAGAGTGTGGTGTGTCACTCCACAGCATTGGCAGGATTGCTCCTCTCCCTGCAGCGCCACCATACGCACATGACGGTCATCTGTGGTACTGCAGAACTGAGATGTATCGCTGAACATGGTAGGACGCCAGTCGTCATCAGTCCATCAGTCCATGCCTCCCAGTGACTACACCACTCCAAACGCAACCGTTTCTGTGCTATTGTGAACGGCAGCCTATGCATGGGACGGTGAACCCGTAGTCCAGCTGATGCCAGTCATCGCGACACGATGATATAGGGTGTTGTAGAGAGTCCAGTAGCTGTGTCCATATATCAGGCGCAGGTGTCATGGGGATCTGTGATGCTTGGAGCACAATCCGACGATCCTTCCTTGGCGTGGTCTGTCTTGGATGACCAGAAACTTCACGACGTGTGTGGATGCCTCACGTGCCCATTGGTTTCAATATCAGGCCACTGTGATATCCGCATGGCCCACATGCAATTGCAGCACATGACCACCTGGCTTCATGTAAACCCGCAATGCAACCCTATCAAACTCCGTCAAGTGCCGTTAACACTGTCTAATGTGACTACGAGGCATCCTGTGTCTGGTGATTAAACATGCCAACTCCTTGCAATTTGAATCATTTACATATCCATCACTGGTCTGCACATGTACCAGATTACATCTTTAATCGGATAGTTACTTCTGGGTTCTCAACTTTTTTTTTCATAATACCCCTTAAGTGTATATGCCCTTCACTGATGAGAAATTCATCAACATCTAAGTCCTACATTCATGTACAATGCATATTAAATGAATATTTTGTCACTATTAGTTTTGATGTATCATTCTTTGAATGCACTCAATTGAATCATGGACAGTGGTTCCACATGGAAAAAAATGAATATTCCGAAAAGGAAAAATCCTTCTTCGGTTGATACATTCACTTTGTGTTCTGAGAATTTTTCCCTTGAGTGCCTTGTACAGTATGTCTAGTGTGTTTTTGGTGTGAATGTGGCCATAATCATACAAGGAAAAAACCACTGACTTGTAGTGAACATGTAAAACCGCAACATGCAGTGTCATACGTAACTGAAATAAGAAATGCTGGATTGCCTGAGTTGCATGCGTGCATGTTTTTTAATATGGGCAACATGGTTCCCTGAGATGCCTCAGTGTTGCTCACCGCCATCTCTAACACACAACCTCACAAACCATCTTAAAACTACTGAAAGAAATAATTGGCTACACTGCAGCTCCACTGTTTTGTTTGGCACCCCTGCATGTCCTGCATTGTGTGGGGAAAAAAGCTGAAGGCTGAGGAATGTTACATAACACAGCTAGAATGTAAAAACTCTCTCTGGTGTAATTCACTGCGTAAAACCAATGGTCCTAAGTGTGGTGTCTTCTTCATAACACTCCCTGATGTTTGTGTCCGTGACCATGAGATAGGGTGGCTGCTTTTCTTCCTTGCTTTCCTTGTATTCCTACGTTTCCTCCCCAGCCTTGGTTGGTAGGTCAGGCAGCATCACCTTGTTTTAATAGACCCAGGTGCAATTTATCTTGAAATTAGACTCAAGTGCAGAAAATGTTCTATCAGAAGTCTTTGACAATCTCTGAATTACACAGAAATCTGACTTCTTCTGAAGCTGTGAAATTGTTCATCTGTATTTGCTGCATTGGTACTTGTTGATGTGCGTGTGCCCTGCTTAAGGAGTAAAGGGGAGATGACATGCAGAGCTAGTTTTCTGTAGTTTATTTTCTTTGTCTGAATAATAATATTCTCTTCATATAGGAACCCAGTCTCTGGCTGGAAATTTCTACAATAGAGCCATTTAGTTATTTCTAGAAAAATATTTAGAGCCAATGACCTGATGTCATAGTAACACAGGTCACTGTCCGTGGTGCTGAATTCTCTACTTGATGGGCTGGTGCTGAATGAATAGGCCAGGTGTCTGTGTGCTTCCACTGACTGGCACCCAGACATATAATGACTTTTAACAATGAAGGGGGAAAAGTCCAGACAGGAAATTAGTCAACAGTAATTAGTAATCAAATATAGTTCTCATTTATCATTATGTAAATTTCAAAAACCTTTTCTGACTATTAATCTGCACGTTGCAATAATTTAATATTAACTAACTTGCTGTAACGTAAAGTGAAAAACAAGTTTTAAAACTAGCTGTGAAATTTTTGATGCTGTTGACCTGAATGTTGTTGCCAGAGCCTTAGGATACGTCTCTACACATAAGTGAGGGGATGGATGCACTATTCTATGGAGGCTTCTGAAGAGAATTATTATCCCAAATTTAAATTGAGAGAGATGATTAATTCCTTTTTAATGCAGTCTGCCTTAAGAGCCCCTGTTCTGCCGTTGATCTTTTGCATGGATGCTATCATGTATTAGTTTACTCTATGAAATTTAGTTTGAATTTTGATCACATGTCAAACTAAAGCATTTTGGACTGGATTCCTGAGTTCTTTTTAACGCTGTTAAGTTACATTTTTATTTCAGCATAATTACAAGTTCCCGCAGGGAAGAAATAAGTCAGTTACTTAATAAATGACTATAAAGTAGTTGCTGCAGTATATATTCCATAAATTTACTGAACTGGAGTTTTATGCATCCTTACAAAGTAATAACTGTATGTGTTCTTTAAGTATGAAAGAGTTTAGGACATTGTCACCTGCAGTGGACGGCCACGTGTCCCCATAATTATAACTTTAGATTATATTTCTGCATGACTGAGTATTCACTGAGTACCTGGTAGTGTTGGATGATATTTACGTCTCATATTTACCATTTATGTCAGTCTTCAAAGTGTGTGGATTATTAAGGTTGGTCTTGGTTGTTTTCTTCCCTGGAGAAACAGAAGTTTAATGCCATGATGCCACAGCAGCTCGCCGTTCCTGTCAGTACGGTGGAGGTAAGAGTTTGAAACATTCATCAGCCTGTCAGCTACGCATCTCGCCTGGACATGGGACTCAGCTTTTATTCTTCCATAATACCGCTTAAGTACCTCACTCTACTCAATCTCAGTACTGTTTAAGGGTAAATAACTTTTGTCACTGACTGCCAGAGATTATGGCAATTAAATGGAAAATATGAAGCAGACATATGAAATACAGTGGGCTGTTTGCAGTAAGTTGGGCTTAGGGTTAGTAATGGGGCTTTTTCCACTGACTTCTGCTTCTGTGCCCTTTCTTCACACTGCTGTTCAACTGTCCTCTTTATAGGAGGGAGGAGCAGCGCAAATGCAGCCGACAGATATAAAGCCATGTGCTGGCAGCAGACGCTTCGCACCCCTTAATAGCATATCTGTTGCTGGTAAGACTGTCTGTGCTGCCGGTCATCTCAGTAACCAGGTGAAACTCCCCAGGCAAGATCAGGACAATGTTGTGTTGAGTTTCAGTGAGTTTCCTGTGTGTAAAGCCAGTTTTGGGGTCAACGTGGAGCCTGGTCCAGTCATGAGCTGGGGAGACGTGACCAAGGCTGCACTGTTACTCTTGTGTGTCTTTTCATTCAAAACTCTTTTTTTTTTTATTTCCCCATAGTGTCCATCATCTTGAGCAGCACCGGCTGTCATTTAGCACAAAAGATGCCTGTTCAGTTTTCCATCTGAACAAGGGCCCTCTGGACCCAGGTGTGCACTACATGAGCACTTTGTTCCTGACTCCTTATCAGCGTTTACATTTACACTCTCAGCCAGTCTTTAATCTGCAAAGTTACGCTTGGTGAGATTTATACAGACACGAGTAAAGAGGATTTTTTCACTTTTCCCAAATTCCCTCTAAGTCTGTATTTTCACCTCTTGAATGCTGGGATTTGTAGGCCCAGCTCTTCACCATGTATAACAACATCACCCTCAACGCTAGAGAAACCAAGGAGCTGATCCTGGACTTTCGCAAACGGATGACTCCCCAAAGTCCTATCTACATCGCAGAGGATGCTGTAGAGGCTTCAACAGCTTCCAGTTCCTCGGGCACACAGCTTCTGGCGGTCAAAGGCATCGTCTTCAGGTGCTGCCTCAGAAAAGCAAGCAGCACCTTGAGAGACTCTAGCCACCCAGCACTGTCACTTTTCACCTTCCATCCATCCATCTGCACAAGCATTTCCAGATTTAGAGACAAGTTTCCTCCCCATTGCTGTTAACCAGCCAGTGACGCTGACATTTCCTCACACTGCCACTGTTACCTCATTCTGTACTGTTACTGTGTCTGTCTATGCTGGTGCCATTACTTTAATTTTATTTATATAGTATTATCACTGGTTATACTGTTGAGGTGCAACTACAGACAATTTTTCTTTGAATTAATCTAGCGACTATTTTCCCAAGCTGTTGATTCATCAAAACTATTATTTTTCCTCCAGAAAATCAGATTGACCGTTTAAGTTAATATTATTTTAAGAACAACACAAACTACGTCATTGCGGGGTTTTAGATAATGGACACTATACAGATATTTTTTTCGCCCACCATTCAATAAGCAGATAAGTAACTTGTCTAAAATATTTAGATTTGTATTGTGATCCCCAAAAGTTAGTAATCTGTATAAAATCAGTGTATTTTTGTTTTTTAAATTTGATTCTGTAAATCAATGTACACTGAACAAAAATATAAACGCAACACTTTTGTTTTTGCTCCCATTTTTCATGAGATGGACTTAAAGATCTACAATTCATTCCAGATACACAATATTACCATTTCTCTCAAACATTTCTCACAAATCAGTCTAAATGTGTGATAGTGAGCACTTCTGCTTTGCTGAGATAATCCATCCCACCTCACAGGTGTGCCACATCAAGATGCTGATCTGACATCATGGGTAGTGCACAGGTGTACCTTATACTGCCCACAATAAAAGGCCACCCTGGAATGTGCAGTTTTGTCTCACAGCAAAATGCCACAGATGCCACAAGCATTGAGGGAGCGTGCAATTGGCATGCTGACAGCAGGAATGTCAACCAGATCTGTTGCTCGTGCATTGAATGTTCATTTCTCAACCATAAGCCGTCTCCAAAGGCGTTTCAGAGAATATGGCAGTACATCCAACCGGCCTCACAACCGCAGACCACGTGTAACCACACCAGCCCAGGACCTCCACATCCAGCAGGTTCACCTCCAAGATCGTCTGAGACCAGCCACTCAGACAGATAATGCACGGCCCCATGTTGCAAGGATCTGTACACAGTTCTTGGAAGCTGAAAATGTCCCAGTTCTTGCATGGCCAGCATACTCACCGGACATGTCACCCGTTGAGCATGTTTGGGATGTGCTTGACCGGCGTATACGACAGCGTGTACCAGTTCCCACTAATATCCAACAACTTCGCACAGCCATTGAAGAGGAGTGGACCAACATTCCACAGGCCACAATTGACAATCTGATAAACTCTATGCGAAGAAGATGTGTTGCATTGCATGAGGCAAATGGTGGTCACACCAGATACTGACCGGTTCTGAGTCCCCAGACCCCCAATAAAGCAAAAAACTGCACATTCCAGGGTGGCCTTTTATTGTGGGCAGTATAAGGTACACCTGTGCACTACCCATGATGTCAGATCAGCATCTTGATGTGGCACACCTGTGAGGTGGGATGGATTATCTCAGCAAAGCAGAAGTGCTCACTATCACACATTTAGACTGATTTGTGAGAAATGTTTGAGAGAAATGGTAATATTGTGTATCTGGAATGAATTGTAGGTCTTTAAGTCCATCTCATGAAAAATGGGAGCAGAAACAAGAGTGTTGCGTTTATATTTTTGTTCAGTATAGAATAAGCCCAGATTTATGTTTATTCAGTGGAGATAAGTACAACCTCTAAAGATAGGCCTACACCCGTTTTGGCAGTGTCTCCGGATCCCATGACAAATAATGCCTTCAGTACATCCTCCTCAACCCACACTGAAAGCAGAAGTGCTATGGGCTTTGCAAACGGTTTGCCGACATCACTCCTATACGTCCAATGATGACATTCACACCGTCTCCAGGGTGATGTTCCCTGACTCGCAGGGTCACTTGTGGTAAAGATAAAACCGCTTTTCTTGCGCGATTTGGACTCGCTCCATATATTAAAAGGGAGCTTCGTTGTCATGTTTGACGTAAGTATGAACAGGACCATCAAAAGAAAACAACTGGATGTGCATGTCAGGTATTGGGTGAATTATGAGAATGGCTCTCGAGTGCAGTCCTGGTTCTGGGATCACAGTACATGAGCCACTCCACCGCTGAAGACTTACTGGAGAAGTTTAAGGTAAGCCATTCAATAACATTTAAACTCATTAACGAACCCATGATTTTTAAATATCCATGGTTTATCTTTACATGTGTTTAAATGGGAGAACCATATTTATTGGTAAGCATATTTTAAAGATTTTATTGCTGCTTCATGGCTTTTGCTGCAAAAAAAATAGTTCATTGAGGAAATAGAATGTTTAAGTGTTGTGTAGCAACATGTACAGCTGTTGTACAGGCAAAAACTCTGGCTCAGTCCAAAGGAGGTGGATATAGGAATGGCTGTCATCAAGGTGGGACTTCTGTGAATTCACTGGTATCTTTACATACAAATGTATCAAACAATTGTGAAGTAAAAAATATGTGAATAACATGGAGTTTGAGCTGGTTTGATATGTACAGCTGAGGTAGTGTTAACCTTGGGCTGAGTGTGCAGAAAGATTCTGGAAATTTGACAAACCATCTTTTTGTCAGAGACAGTCAGGAGCCAAAGGCAGTGGAAGTGACCTTGGTGTCCTTCAGATTAAAAAAAATTGCCAGATTGTGCTCTCAAAAATGTGCAAAAAGGCCTTGGATAAATGCCCTCTGAAGTACTCGATTGTACATGAGATGACGTGCTTGGACCCAAACAAAATGCACACCAGCCAGATAACTGTCATGCCCGGCTCGTCCGCTCCTCGTGTGTGCCACGCCCCCTAATTACCCACGTGTGATTTCCTGATCCTGCCCAGCTCGTGTCTTGTTTCCTGCTGCCTTGTTCTGTGTATTTAAGTCCTGGTCTCCCCAGTTTGCTTTGTCTGTCATTAATGTCTGATGTTCGTAAGCGTGAGCTGTTTCCCGGTCCCTGTCCTCGTATTAAACTCCCGTTTGCCCCGTAATTCCTGCTTCCTGCTT
>NW_026043454.1:0-39900 GCF_023856365.1 Brienomyrus brachyistius
TATATAAAATAATTGTCACACAACCTGGGTGACATGCCTTGCCTGCTCACCCAATTTTAGTGCACTTTAGTTATCCATACTGACCATCTAGTCTCGACACACCCATATATATATATATATATATATATATATATATATATGTATATATATAGATATTTTTTCTTTTTCTTGTGTTTTTTTTTCGCAATGGATATTAAAAATAAAGCAGTCCTCCGTAAAGGAGGGATGGTGGATGGAATATATATATAAAATAATTGTCACACAACCGGGGTGACATGCCTTGCCTGCTCACCCAATTTTAGTGCACCTTAGTTATTCATAATGACCATCTAGTCTCGATACACCCATAAATATATATGTATATATATATAGTTTTTTTATTAGCAATAGAAAAGAAAAATAACGCAGTTCTCCGTAAAGGAGGGATGGTGGATGGAATATATATATATATATACATTTATATAAAATAATTGTCACACAACCTGGGTGACATGCCTTGCCTGCTCACCCAATTTTAGTGCACTTTAGTTATCCATAATGACCATCTAGTCTCGATACACCCATGAATATATGTATATATATATATATATATATATATATATATATATATATATAGTTTTTCTGTTTTTTTTTTGCAATAGACAATAAAAATAACGCAGTTCTCCGTAAAGGAGGGATGGTGGATGGAATATGTATATGCATATATATAAAATAATTGTCACACAACCTGGGTGACATGCCTTGCCTGCTCACCCCAATTTTAGTGCACCTCAGTTATCCATACTGACCATCTAGTCTCGACACACCCATATATATATATATATATATATATATATATGTATATATATAGATATTTTTTCTTTTTCTTGTGTTTTTTTTTCGCAATGGATATTAAAAATAAAGCAGTCCTCCGTAAAGGAGGGGTGGTGGAGGGAATATATATATACATTTATATAAAATAATTGTCACACAACTGGGGTGACATGCCTTGCCTGCTCACCCAATTTTAGTGCACCTTAGTTATCCATAATGACCAACTAGTCTCGATACACCCATAAATATATATGTATATATATAGTTTTTTTTTTTTCGCAATGGACAATAAAAATAACGCAGTTCTCCGTAAAGGAGGGATGGTGGATGGAATATATATATAAAATAATTGTCACACAACCGGGGTGACATGCCTTGCCTGCTCACCCAATTTTAGTGCACCTTAGTTATTCATAATGACCATCTAGTCTCGATACACCCATAAATATATATGTATATATATGTATTGTTTTTTTTTTTTTTTTTTTTTGCAATAGACAATAAAAATAGCGCAGTTCTCCATAAAGGAGGACATATATATAAAATAATTGTCACACAACCTGGGTGACATGCCTTGCCTGCTCACCCAATTTTAGTGCAACTTAGTTATCCATAATGACCAACTAGTCTCGATACACCCATATATATATATATGTACATATATATAGTTTTTTTATTAGCAATAGAAAAGAAAAATAACACAGTTCTCCGTAAAGGAGGGATGGTGGATGGAATATATATATATATATATATATATATATATATATATATATATATATATACATTTATATAAAATAATTGTCACACAACCTGGGTGACATGCCTTGCCTGCTCACCCAATTTTAGTGCACTTTAGTTATCCATACTGACCATCTAGTCTCGACACACCCATATATATATATATATATATATATATATGTATATATATAGATATTTTTTCTTTTTCTTGTGTTTTTTTTTCGCAATGGATATTAAAAATAAAGCAGTCCTCCGTAAAGGAGGGATGGTGGATGGAATATATATATAAAATAATTGTCACACAACCGGGGGTGACATGCCTTGCCTGCTCACCCAATTTTAGTGCACCTTAGTTATTCATAATGACCATCTAGTCTCGATACACCCATAAATTATATATGTTATATATATATAGTTTTTTTTATTAGCAATAAAAAAGAAAAATAACGCAGTTCTCCGTAAAGGAGGGATGGTGGATGGAATATATATATATATATATATATATATATATATATATATATACATTTTATATAAAATAATTGTCACACAACCTGGGTGACATGCCTTGCCTGCTCACCCAATTTTAGTGCACTTTAGTTATCCAGAATGACCATCTAGTCTCGATACACCCCATGAATATATATGTATATATATATATATATATATATATATATATATATATATATATATATAGTTTTTCTGTTTTTTTTTTGCAATAGACAATAAAAATAACGCAGTTCTCCATAAAGGAGGGATGGTGGATGGAATATGTATATGCATATATATAAAATAATTGTCACACAACCTGGGTGACATGCCTTGCCTGCTCACCCAATTTTAGTGCACCTTAGTTATCCATACTGACCATCTAGTCTCGATACACCCCATATATATATATATATATATATATATATATATATATTTATATATATATATATATATGTACATATATATAGTTTTTTTATTAGCAATAGAAAAGAAAAATAACGCAGTTCTCCGTAAAGGAGGGATGGTGGATGGAATATATATATATATATATACATTTATATAAAATAATTGTCACACAACCTGGGGTGACATGCCTTGCCTGCTCACCCAGTTTTAGTGCACCTTAGTTATCCATAATGACCATCTAGTCTCGATACACCCATAAATATATATGTATATATATATATATATATATATAGTTTTTTTATTTTTTTCGTAATGGACAATAAAAATAACGCAGTTCTCCGTAAAGGAGGGATGGTGGATGGAATATATATATACATATATACATTTATATAAAATAATTGTCACACAACCTGGGTGACATGCCTTGCCTGCTCACCCAGTTTTAGTGCACCTTAGTTATCCATACTGACCATCTAGTCTCGATACACCCATAAATATATATACTGAACAAAAATATAAACGCAACACTCTTGTTTCTGCTCCCATTTTTCATGAGATGGACTTAAAGACCTACAATTCATTCCAGATACACAATATTACCATTTCTCTCAAACATTTCTCACAAATCAGTCTAAATGTGTGATAGTGAGCACTTCTGCTTTGCTGAGATAATCCATCCCACCTCACAGGTGTGCCACATCAAGATGCTGATCTGACATCAATGGGTAGTGCACAGGTGTACCTTATACTGCCCACAATAAAAGGCCACCCTGGAATGTGCAGTTTTTTGCTTTATTGGGGGTCTGGGGACTCAGAACCGGTCAGTATCTGGTGTGACCACCATTTGCCTCATACAATGCAACACATCTTCTTCGCATAGAGTTTATCAGATTGTCAATTGTGGCCTGTGGAATGTTGGTCCACTCCTCTTCAATGGCTGTGCGAAGTTGTTGGATATTAGTGGGAACTGGTACACGCTGTCGTATACGCCGGTCAAGCACATCCCAAACATGCTCAACGGGGTGACATGTCCGGTGAGTATGCTGGCCATGCAAGAACTGGGACATTTTCAGCTTCCAAGAACTGTGTACAGATCCTTGCAACATGGGGCCGTGCATCATCTGTCTGAGTGGCTGGTCTCAGACGATCTTGGAGGTGAACCTGCTGGATGTGGAGGTCCTGGGCTGGTGTGGTTACACGTGGTCTGCGGTTGTGAGGCCGGTTGGATGTACTGCCATATTCTCTGAAACGCCTTTGGAGACGGCTTATGGTTGAGAAATGAACATTCAATGCACGAGCAACAGATCTGGTTGACATTCCTGCTGTCAGCATGCCAATTGCACGCTCCCTCAATGCTTGTGGCATCTGTGGCATTTTGCTGTGAGACAAAACTGCACATTCCAGGGTGGCCTTTTATTGTGGGCAGTATAAGGTACACCTGTGCACTACCCATGATGTCAGATCAGCATCTTGATGTGGCACACCTGTGAGGTGGGATGGATTATCTCAGCAAAGCAGAAGTGCTCACTATCACACATTTAGACTGATTTGTGAGAAATGTTTGAGAGAAATGGTAATATTGTGTATCTGGAATGAATTGTAGATCTTTAAGTCCATCTCATGAAAAATGGGAGCAAAAACAAAAGTGTTGCGTTTATATTTTTGTTCAGTGTATGTATATGTATACATATAGTTTTTTTTGTGTTTGTGAAAACGGGTCTTTAATCGGGGAAACGGAGCGGGTAGAGCAGGACGGAACGCAGGCATTGACAAACTACAATGACGGACAGGGCAAACAGGTAAGACCAGGACTTAAAATAGGTCATGACTAATCAAAGTAATCGGGCAAAGCAGGAGACGATCAGGGAAGCACACGTGGGTAATCAGGGGGCGTGGCACACACGAGGAGCGGACAAGCCGGGCATATATGTATATCTATATAAAACCTCATTAATGAGGGACAGGGAACAGAACGGACAGACAGAACTGGCACAGGGGAAGGAGCCAGGACAAGACTTGACATAAGACAGGAAAGGCAGAGAAACAGATCAGAAAGGGGGACACGGAGGGAACAGGCAGGACAAAAGGACCGGGAGTGAACGAAGGGAACATCGGGGAAAGAGGAGCAGAAGCCAGAGGGACGAGGGACAAAGAGAGGAGGGACAGAGACAGGAGGAACAAAGCGAGGGGGAGCAGAGGCAGGAGGGACAAAGACGGGAGGCCAGGGAGAGAAGGAGGGGGAACCAAGAGGAGCCCGAGGGAGACCCAGCGGGCGACGGGAGGCAGCCGGAAGGGCTGCAGGCGGCCGGGAGGCCGGAGCCGGAGGGGCCGAGGAGACGGGGTGAGGGACAGACGCAGGGACGAAGGAGGGAGTCGGAGGGGAGACCAGGGAAGGGGACGAAGGAGCTGGAAGGGACCCTGGCGAGGGCAAGGAGAGAGGGGGAGCCGCAGCAGACGGCGACGTCCTCCGACACGCCAGAGCGGGAGGACCAGCAGGCGAAATGAGGAGCCGCCGTCGGGGGGCCCGCAGGCAACCGATAAGACGCCGGAGGAGGGACCGAGGCAGGGCGACGAGGCCGCGGAGGGGGACCCGCAGACGACAGCCGACCCGGAGGGCCAGGACCCGCAGGTGCCGACCAAGCCCTAGCGCCGGCGAGGGAGGGCGAGCCAGGGGGCTGGGCGGGTGGGACCCCAGCCGTGCGTCTGTGTCCTCTCCCCTTATGGGACACAGACATAAGGGACCTGCGGCCGGGGTCGGGCTCGTCGGGGTGAGGGTACCAGAGTCACAGGGGGAGAAGGGACTGGAGTGGGGCCAGGGACTGGAGCTGCAGGCTGCAGAGGGGGCGCCTGCCCGGGAGCTGCAGGCAGGGAAAGCGCCTCGGACGTGGGCGCGGTAGCTGCAGGCAGCGGAGACGGCTGCTCGGGCTCTGGGGCCGCAGGGGGGCACTTATTTTATTATATAAAATAAGTGTCACACAACCGGGGTGACATGCCTTGCCTGCTTGTGGGATGAGGAAGACTCAGGGACTGGAAATGGGATTAAAACTGAAGATGTGCTCATTCCTTTGTGTATTTACAAATTTTCCTTCCGTCAGACATGAGGAGTTTGCTGCTATATTTGGCACTAATAGAGATTCTGATGCTGCTATTTTTATTGTCTATTAGTTTGTTATTATTTACAAGTTCTGTTGTGTTTTTGCATTTTTCTCTTCTGGTTAATTAACTGCTGTCTGTTTGCTGTGAAGTATGAGTGTGGTGAGTAAGACTCAGGGACTGGAAGTGGGATTACAACTAAAGATAACATGCTTATTCCTTTTTGTATTGTTTACAAATTTCCTTCCGTCAAACATGAGGAGTTTGCTGCTATATTGTGCACTAACAGAGATTCTGATGCTGCTATTTTTATTGTTTATAAATGTGTTATTGTTTCCAAGTTGAGTATTCAATAAATGCTAAATTGAGAAATTTTGTGTATCGTTTGTTATTATTAGTGTGATATTTTACCATGCAAATAGAGGGGAAAACGTCCAATTATCGGCCAAAAAAAATCAGCAGCATATATCGGCCATCGCCTGACCCTTGACTTGAAAAACCCATATCGGTCGACCTCTAGTAACAGTACATTCTGTCCAATTCATCCATCGAGTTAAGTCACACACCCACTTGAGGGGGCACTCCGGCAGACGTGAGGATGGGGATGTTCTTTCCGCTATAACATCCACTGCAGAAGTACATCTCGCTCCTGTTCACAGGGCTTACTTCAATGATGAAGCAGGGCTGGTTGTCTGGACAAGAAGTTGTCCTGCTGCTGGGTCTCGGTGCCGTTTTTCCACCTAAGCTTGAAGGTGGAAATGTGTTCCAACTTGGTCCCTGGGACTGCAGCATAGCCAAACATCGCGAGCAGCGTCGGCCACACCCACCACCAGAACCATCACACCGTCCTATACACATAAAGAAGAACTAAAACATAGAGTGTTGTGACAATCTATGCGTTAATGTTTGGCAGCATAGGTGATTCATTAAAATTATACCGAAGAATGGAAAATGTGATATTTAGAATATTTTTTGCCATTTAGTAGCTAATTTAAGCACTTACCCAATGCCTCAATTTGTTTTAGGTCAGTAATGTCTGAGCCAAAAGAATGAATGTATGAATTTAATACAATTCACCCACTCCCACCCACACACAAATCTGAAATTCAATTTAAGACACTTCTTAAACATTAGTGCATTAACAAAAAAGGAAAATCTTAAGAGATTCAGTAGGATTTTCTATGTTAGACTTAAGCTAATAGTTCAATAGTTTTTACATATTTCAATATACCAATTTGACTTTAATGTTGAAACAGATGCTAAAACATGGAATAATTTCATAACTAGAGAAACATGTTATTCACAAACACTAGCAAAGGTAGCTTATAGTTAAGCTTACTTAAGTCAGCAAGTCAGGCTACAGTGTGTAAGAATAGTCGTAAACGATAATTTGTCTCAGTCTTACATGACAGAATAAGTAAACAGAAAATATAAAATGGCTGAAACAGCGTCATTAACGCCAGCTACAGTAGAGGCGCAGAAAAGGTGTCATGACTGAAGTATTCCCAAACTCTGGAAGACCGTATGCGAGCCTTTTTTGCCGCGTGTTTCTCCAGAGGCTCCGGAGCTCCGCTGGTTGACACAGCCATGTTGGTTCATGTGCAGGGGGACGAGCGGCAAATTTCTTTTTTGCAGGGTGGTAGGTGATGTCTCATTAATATTTATGAGAGAAGTGCTACATGATTGGCCAGTGCATGCCTTACAAAATGGTGCGGCACTGCATCCAAGCCTGCGGCACTCAGAGTCACAAATACAGTGGAAACCATTTGTAGTAATTACGTCTGTCTGGCTGATTTCCAACTAATTGATATTTGTATATTTATTACATGAATATAAGGTAATATAAGGTAATAGAAGAGGTATTTAATGGTTTTCCATCTGAGGAATTTGCAAAAAACTGCAGTGCATGATGGGTCGGACCTAAAGGCTGCCTTAACGTCCTCATCTGTATGACGACATACATCAAGACTAGGAAGGTGCATAATGTTCATGTCTGGTTGCGTTTGTTGGTCCAGAAAGTAATTCAATTTCGCCATGTAGGTTACGTTCTTAAAAACTGCTTGGATATAGCCCGATTATATGCTGTGGGCCTTTTAATTTCTTTGTTTACCAGGTAGGCTACCTTCTTTAAACTGCGTTTTGTTAGACTACATATTTAGGGAGGTCTTTATAAATTTATAGTAGTCTTCATAAATATGTACATAGTTTAGCCTAACCCAGCCACTTAAGGGAGAAAGCCAGCTCAACTAGGTGTCGGTCCCAAGCCCGGATTAATGGGGAGGGTTGGCGTCAAGAAATAAAGAGACTGTATCTTCACTGCATGACTGATGTCAAAATGTGTGAAATATGTGGTTGTATTAATAAATGCATTAAAGTAGGTTAATGATTCTGTGCTGTCTAAATTGTATAGAAAATTTCTACGTATAGCCAAACAAATCTCCTCCTGTTTGAAAAGGCATAGAAAAAGCAATTTAGCCACTAAAACTTTACAGTTTTTGTGAGGGACAGTCGAATTCTCTCGTTTCTCTCGTCAAGTTTTTTTGTGATCCTGCACCTACACTTTGCCGGCCCCAGGAGGATGGGCTCCCCCTTTGAGTTTGGTCCCTCCCAAGGTTTCTTCCTTCTTGGGAGTTTTTCCATGCTATCGGCGCCTATGGCTTACTCACTGGGGGCTTTGGGTGGGCATGATATAAAGCAAAGCATTTTCCCTCCCAGTTTCCTCCTCTGGTCCACATTGCAGGACCATCAGCCATCAGAAACAGCCAGACGGTCTCCTTCAGCTTCTTTAGTGTCCTTGGAAGCCAAGGCAGTTTTAGGTCTGAGAAGAGGTTTATCAGAAGGACACATATTACGTCGTTTGTCCTGAAATGTAACATGGGGAGGAAAAGTTAAGCGGTTTAGTCAGATTGGAGTCGTTTATTCAGCAGTGGCAGCGCCAGTGACTTAATGCTACAGGTGCTATAGGGGAGTGAGATTATTTAGACCGGGTGCTTTAGCTTTTCAGCTTATGTAGATGGTGTATAGAAGCACACAGCACGATAAGCTACAGCATGGATAAAATAGGATAAAATATAAAATTCTAACGTCTAGCTCACAGAGCCTCTATGTGTACTTTGAAGAAAAAATACACTACAAGTATGCTGTAAAAACCGCAAAAATGTCTTACACAATATACAGATTTTACAGATAGTTAAAGAAAAAATGAAACCAATATTTTGGGGGTGCTGTGGGGGGTACTATGGTCATTGGAGGAGGAGCTAGAGCCCCCCCCCCCAAGCTTTTCCTTGGTGCTGCCACTGTTGTTCAGATTAAAAGTAACATTGTCATTAATAAACAGTACTCTGATCAAATTTTTGCATGTACAAACACAATCAAAGTTTAACCACATGTTTAGACACAATTCACACACCTGTTACATTTCCATAATGCTAAGACTCTCTACACTTACTTCATCCACTTTCTTGTTTGGTACACAGTCATTTGATGGATGTGTAAGATCATTACCAGACCGTCTGCTGCAAACTCTACAGTTAATGAATGGCTGCAAAAACACACAGACACACAAAAACAGTATTTTAAAGAGTGGTGGGCAATAAATACAGTGAGAGAAGGTGTAGTAAAGATATATCTAATGATTTAAGGCAGAGCTGCTGGAGTGCAGGGTTTAATGACACAGAACAATTTTAGAGGAAAGAGCTTCCAAAGCAGGGTCACCATAAGGCTATATTATACAAAGCAAGTTCATCTAAAAGTATGAACAACAAATCCCGTTTAACTGAACACTGCTCTGTATTAAAATACTGTCCTCCGATCAAGCTAAGTGGTCCTGTAGTTCACTATTTAAAGAGGTAAATTTAAAGGGTAATTCACACTGCACATCTACCCTGCTCTGACCAGGTTTAATTACTGGCTTTCTAATTAAAACAAGAGTTAAGTCCTGCCCTTTCACCACAAAACACCACACTGCCATTTAAGGCTGATTTCAACAATGAGTTTTAGTTAACCTGGCTCGATTGAGTTAACTCTGGGTATGTCAAAACCCGCTTTGTAGTACAGCCCACAGGTCTTTAAATAAGGCCAGCTAGGGTTCATAGCTCGAAGCATAATCTACAGGTCACCCCTCAGATGATTAGCATTTGCTTCTGCCTGGTAATCCAGCCTTTAAGCCTGTAAACCTACTAAAATTTGAGAATAAGGTGAAGGAACTGGCTCTTTGAGGCCAACCTATGTATTTGTTACTTTATTGTTGGCTAACTTTCCCCCGCAGGGCATCAAAAAAGTTAACATGAACCTAAATTAATTTGCTAACTGATATGTCCAATGCTCACAGTCACAGTGACTCTTTACTTACCCTCTTGTCCATGAAAATACAGTCAGCCCGATGGTCTGTTGCAGTTGACTTTGGACATTTTGTTGCTCTCAAGAGAATCTCAATGTCAATGTATTCACTGCTGATCTAAATCACATAAACACGTTATATACAAAATTGCCTACAACTGTTTTAAAGGCAATATAACAAACAATAATCACCCAAAAAAATGGCAAACTGTCACAGACTTGACTGCAGCAGATTCAGAGAGAAACTGTGAGAAGGTAAAATTGACCAGGGCTGAGATATACAACCATCACTTTCATTGTGAAGAGACATTAAGCATCATATGCATTGAAATTAAACATCAAAATCAATGTGATACTCATTAGTTCAGCTTGCAGATGATGAAAGTTTCACACTTTTGTAAACACTTTCTCAGCAGTTACCTTCGGACGGCCCTGGATGTTATAGAAATTCATGTGCTGACGGGTTCCTTGATGAGCATTTTCGACTGCGAGTTTAATGGCCGTCTTGTGAGTGCAGGGAGACTGTGGTAATCTTGCTGGGCCTCTGTGGAGATAAGCAGAGCTCCATAAGCCAAAACCAGAAGCAGCAGGCGGGTCATCTTCCTCTCAGCTTTGAAGGGAGAAGCAGGACTGAGGGACACTGATCTGTGGTCCCCTTATCCAGCACGTCCAGGGGCGTGTCCTTCACTCGAAACAAACAGGACCTTTGAACAACATTGGAAAACTCTTCAGGATGAATTGAGGCAGGTGGTCAAGTGGGTTTATTGTTATTTCAGCAATATACACAGTACACAGTGAAAGGAAACATTGTTCCTCCTGGACCACGGTGCAACACAAAGAAGAAAAACAGAAACAACACAAGATGACACAAGTGCGGGCAAGATAGAACTATACAGAGTGAAAGGAGCACAAACAGAGGGAGAAAGTGCAAGATAAACACAAGAGCAACAATACAATACTACAGGACAAGACAGCGCAGTCAAGAACACAGAGTGCAGCCAGAGCTAACCTGAATAGGGGCATCAAGGTTGCCAGGCAGGCAGAGAAACAGAAAATAGAGGTCTACTTCACATACAACAACCCACAGTGGGTGTGGCAGGGAATACAACACATTACAAACTTCAAAGGCAACAACACCGTCACTGTTAACAGCAACGCCCTTTTAGCAAAGGAGCTAAACAGCTTCTTTGCTCGTCTGGAGGAACACAGAGCAGACATAGCCACACTGCCCCCTCCCCCAATCTCCAGCACTCACAGACTCCCTCTGCAGGAACACCACGCGAGAAGGCACATTGCATCTCTAGGTGTGTGGAGTTTAAGACAAGGCAAGTGATGCTACGATAATATAATTCCTTGGTAAGACCCCACCTAGAATATTGTGTGCGGGTTTGGTTACCATACCTTAAGAAGGACATTGCTGCCTTGGAAAAGGTGCAACGTAGGGCAACGAGAATGATTCCTGGTCTTAGAGGAATGTCTAATGAGGAGAGGTTAGCTGAGCTGAATCTGTTTAGCCTCGAGCAAAGGAGACTAAGGGGGGACATAATCCAGGTGTTTAAGATTCTAACAGGTCTGGATGCTGTTCAGCCAAATGGCTATTTCAATGTTAGTTTAAATACCAGAACTCGTGGCCATAAGTGGAAATTAGCTGGAGAACATTTTAAAACGAATTTGATGAAGCATTTCTGTACACAGCGTGTAGTTAGAGTATGGAATAGTCTTCCTGTTATTGTAACACAAGCTAAAACCCTGGGTTCTTTTAAATCAGAGCTAGATAAGATTTTTGAGCTATTAGCTAAGTTCTCCTCAAAGGAGCTTGATGGGCCGAATGGCCTCCTCTCATTTGTAAATCTCTTTGGTTCTTATGAGTCAGCTTACAGAGATGAGGTCCAGAAACTGATAGGTTGGAGTTCAGCAAACAATTTGGCACTAAACAGCACAAAGACAAAGGAATCACTGACTTCAGGAAGGATGGAGGCGACACTGGCCTGCCTAGATGGATGGATGGATGTTTTTATTGACATTGTAAGTACAATGAGATTTAGTTTGGAACGCGCCAGCAGCTACACAGTATATTTACAATTATATAGATTGTGAGGCATAAAATAAGGTGTGAGTAATATAACATAACGACATAATATAAGTAATCATTAATTAATCATTACAGATGGTATGAGGTGTGAACCGCTAGGCTGCTATGGCATGTTTGGTATCAAACCGATGGAAAATCACTCCAGTTTCCAAATCTGGTCAGTGGTTACCACGAAAGTGAATATATCAAAAGTTACACCAGCCTAACGAAAATCATCAATACAAGGGAAATCACTCTGGTCATAAATCTCAAAAGGACTGATACAGACCCCCTTCCGAAAGCCCGCCAAATGGATGGTCAGCCATTGGTCCAGGAGTCGAATTCCTGGTCACTCCTATTCACGAACTTTACACTATAAAACCTGGCACCTCAGAACAAAGCCAGGAGAGGAGAAACAGAAGGGAGGAGAAAACAAAAGACCATCAGCACGAAGAGAGGCAGAGAACATCAGCCCAAGAGAAGAGAAGCCCACAAGAAGCCCTCCTGAAGCCTATCAGTGAAGACCCAGCTGGACAGAGAACTGCAACCAAGCCCAAGCTTCACCAGGAGAGGGAATCAGAGGGGCTCCACTCCAACAACCGCTGCAAACACCGCGCCTCCCTGAGTGCCATCACCCATCAGCTCATCAGCCTCCGCAACCAACTGCCAAGACCCCCCCCCCCCACTCTGCAACCAAGTAAACAAACTTCCTTTCATTTATAACAACCTAAACTCCTATTCACCTGCTATATTACTTTAGGACAGTATTTCCACAAATTGCTTGCTTTGCAGAACAGTATTTTCCCTTTTAAGGTTACTCATTTTAAATCTGGTCATTGCATTTTCATGATTACATTGTTTGTGTCCACTCCGTTATTTCGTGTTTATTGTTTGTTAGGTGTAATGTCTGTCTTATGTTAGTTATAGGAATAAATGCATGTCTTTTACACAACTTCAGCCTCCGTTCATTGAGTGCTCACAAGAATCCCTGCCTGTGCGATCTACGCTCTGAAACCTCAAATTCGCCTGAAATATCGCGAGACTCTCTCTCATTGGCCGTGAGGGGAGCTTCGCTACCGATCGTTTACATTACCTGGTGACGCAGCTCGTTGGACAAGCCTTCTATTCTAACCCAGGTTATTACGTGATACTGGTTATTAATGAGTTCCATTTAAGTCACACATTAACAGACTCACGGTGTTTCGCAATTGAGTTTGAGCCGACCATTCAGCATAAAAATTGGTTAATAATCACAAGGCACAAGGTTTAAACTTATTCTGAGCACACAATTTAAACTTTTTATGACCGAACGTGCAGTGAAGAAGCGCTACTGTCAACTGGTTGCAAAAGTCGCACTCATGGCAATCTGAAGGCATTTAAGCGGGATCATATGGGCTTATTATAGTTATTTTTATTTCTATTATTAGTAGTTATATTATTTTGTTTTATTTTCGGTGATTTCATTGTAGTTCTTTCGTATTAAACTGCAGTAAACTTTAACCCTATGTCTGACGAGATTCTCAGATGTAGCGCTTTGTTTCCAGGTTCAATTCGGACGAGTGTCTCCGTTTCTATATATCCTGGGAGAGATCTCTCTATTAGCGAACGGGAATACTTGTTATGAGGTTCTAACCTAAATTATGTTGCGCTTGGACATAAGACCGATAGCTTAGTTACCTATCAGGATCATACTCGTATGTGTGTGCCTGCTTTAGACAAAGCAAGTTTAACACAACTTTGCGCTGTGAGCCAAGTGTGTGTCATTTAGAAATTGGGAGTCTCCTGTGCTTGAGACCCGCCGTGGTTAAGCACCATTTGCGACGAGATATAGTGCACTCACAATTTAAATCTGTCGCCGTAACGCGTGCGCCGTCTCGCTTCAGTAATTGTTTTAAGGGGTGATGACGAAGATGACGAATTTACTTTCCTGAAGAGGAGCAGGATGGGTCACGCGTTCTGTAAGATTTGTCTCCCACGGGGAAGGAACGATGTCAGTCGGCATGAAAAATCCAAGTCATTAGTGAATGACAGAGCCGCATGAGTGAACATGAAAAATTAATAGAAAATAAATGACAAATGGTTATTTTATATTTTATATATTTTATATATTTATATTTATATTATATTTTATATAATTTATATTATTTTATATTTCCTGTCTTAAAATGTAAGGGATACTGGAGCCTGGTTGCGGTGGTGGGATGGCTCACGGCGGGTGCCGGAAAATTTCCTTTATTTTCAAATCCAAACCTTGACAGGTATGCTGCTGTTCCAAATCATGGGTGCATGTTACAAGTGTCCCCAAGATCAGGGTGCAGTTTACTCTGCAACTCCAATGGAGGGGGACGGGGTTGTCCGTCAAGTTCACCGAACAGAGTTGCGTCCAGTACCACAGGGGGTTGTTATGTCAGGGGAAGATGTTCTGGTAATGTCTCCTGAGTCTGGGTTGCCCACAGGGGCAACAGAAATGGAATCGGATGAGGACTCTGTGATTTTACGGGGACAGGGCTGGTGGGAGGGGTCGCAATAGAGCATCCACAAGTAGGCCTCGTATAATGGAGGAGGTTATGTCCCCCCCGAGGTGTAGAGACCAGTTAAACGTTCGGTGAGGTCCACCACTGGTCATCATACCAACCCTTATAAGTTACCACGGTCAGTGAATGATCGTTCGGTTGGGGAGGAAGACCAGTGGTTTGGGGATAGAATTCTTAGCTGTGATCGTTGGGTCATCAATTTCATTTTGGGGGATGGATTGTAGCCAGGCAATTATAGGCAGGTATAGGAACTGCAGTTCGGACTGGAGGCATAGCCGGGGCGAGATGGCTGTGCATGTTCCGATGGTAGGGCATATTGGCAAAGGAGCAGGCACGGGAAAGACAGGCAGGGTCCTGATAGATTTGGTGGAGCATCGGCGGGCATATTGAATTTGCAGTGTAGCAGCCTTTCTGTTTGCTTGTTTCAGGGGTGAACAATCTTATCCGCAAAGGGCCGGTGTGTATGCAGGTTTTCGCTGCAACTCCCTAATTAGATTTCTAATTAGAGGACTGATTAGCTGAAGAGTCCTCATACCTGGTTTTGAAGAGCTGACCTAAAGGTTACCCCAAAAACCTGTTTTTTTTTTGTTTGAATGGGGCAGTGAGTCATGGGGTAAACTACTGTTCTTTAGGGGTTTTCAAGGTGGAATTACGGGTCGATAATTTTAAGGATCAGGTTGTAAACCTCCCTGGTGTTGCTTTAATATGTTTTATCTGAGGTTGTATCGTGTATTATCAAGCCAGCCGGCTTAGTGGCCTCGGGAGCGGGGTTTAGTGGGAGCAGCTGGCTAGTTTTATTTTCTTTTTTGTTTGTGTCTTTTTCTTTGTTGTATGTATATTTTGGGTTCATTATTAGGCAGGCTGGGCCTTTTGGCACCTGTAGTCTGGGTGCTGGATTGCCCATAGGGGTCTTTTTTATTGCTGTGATTTGCTGTGTCATTCACTAGTGTGATTTGTGCTGGATGTGTTTTTAAGGTTGTGCTGTGGCGTGTACCTGAGCAAACTTTGGGCAACCTGTTCTCTTGTTGGCTTTATTGACAAAGGGTGGATTAGTCTAATTACGGCCTGCTACAAATAGCTGCATATAACGTATAAAAAAAATCACCTTATGGGTGCTCCGTAGGGTAGCAAGATCTTGAGTTTTTTTTACAGTACTCGGGTACGTTTTAAAATTTTCGACCAATCAGCAAACATTATTCTGACAGCATAGCTGGGAAACCAATGAAAAGTGAGTGCAACGTTCTAGAACTTGACTTCGGGTTGACGCTCCCTATAAAAGAGCTGGGTACTGCTTCAAGGCGTTCAGTTGGCGCTACCTCCTGATAGAGTAGCACTGTACGGCTCTTGTTCCGTAAAACAACATCAAAAGGATGAAAAAAAAAACAATATTTAAAGAAGACGAAAAAAATCAATTTTTAAAGAAGACGAAAAAAACATCGTCTAAAAAAATAAGCCAAAAAAATAATATCCGAAGAAGGAAAAACATGCAAAGTAAAAAAAAACAAACAAAAATAAAAAACAATATCCAAAGAAGAAGGAAAAAAACATCCAAAGGGAGAAAAGAAGAACTGAAGGGCCAACGAGGTAGGAGGAAATACAAATTTCGTTTCAGCACCGTTGGAGTGCCAAGCCGTGAAAAGCATTTGGCCAGAAGACAAGGTAAGTGTTGTATCTGTTATTTTAAAACAGCGCTTTTCAAAATGCTGCTTTATAATCGTTTGAGATCGTTAGCCAGTGTGACAGCTGAAGGCTTTTTGAGTTTACCAACATAAAGTTTTATTTCTGTATTAGGACATTGTCAGGAACAATGATGTGTTCATCGCTATGATGTGGTCAAAAAGCGATGCATTGAATCTTAGAAACATTTGTGATTTTTCAAACGATGCTTTTCCTTTTATTTAATCAGTAAAATTTCCATCGGTTTTATATAGTGCCCCTTGAAATATGTCTTTAGCTCATTTTCCGGGCATTTTACTAGAATGCATCCTGAGAAATACACAAGCTCTGCTGCATTTCCGTGCCTCGATGTTTAGTGCCGAGTATAATTGTTGCAGTTGCCTTTTATATATTCCATGAGACCTGTTGGTACCAAGAGAAGTGTGAGACTGTCAGGGTGAATTTATCATACAATCGCACGCATAAATACCTGAGGGTTGCCAGTCCTTTTGCGTTGTTACAGGAGGACTAGAGCTGACGAGTGTGTTTCTACACACTATCAAGGGCATTGTAGTACAGTTTTCTCAGGTGGGAGAATGCTGCCGATCTCCTATTTGACAATACAGCCCTTGATATATTAGAATATTACAGAACTAGAAGCCTTTTGCAAGGAAGAATGTGAGAAAATCCCAAGTACAAGAACTGAAAGCCTTTCAGCTGGCTATAAGAAGCGCTTGTAAGCTGTGATATCTGGCAGAGGAGGTGTTACTAAGTACTGATTACGTAGGGTGCCCAAACTTTTGCAGAGTGCCATAATAATGTTTTTATTTTGTAATTTTGTTCAATTTATGGCATAAAAAGTAACTATTCATCAATGTTTGCTGAAAATATTGTGTATTTTTCCCCCAGTTCCTAAAGAGACTGTATTAACTGATATTGTTGCTTTTGTAATTGAAAAGATGTTATTTGTCAAGGGGTGCCAAACCTTTGCATAAGACTGTACACAGTGTGTGTATGTGTTTATGTGAGTGTGTGTCTGTGTGTGTGTGTGTATATATATATATGTGTGTGTGTGTATATATTTCTGTATATGCATGTGTATATATATATTTATATATAGTTCACACACATTCAAACTTATTTGAATACACATTCAAAATTATTTTTATTATTATTATTTTCGTTTTTTTTTTTTTTTTGTGTTTTAAAATTTTTTATTTTTGCAATGGAAATAAAAATAAAGCAGTCCTCCGTAGAGGAGGGGTGGTGGAGGGAATATATATATATATATACATATATATAAAATAATTGTCACACAACTGGGGTGACATGCCTTTCCTGCTCACCCAATTTTAGTGCACTTTAGTTATGCATAATGACCTTCTAGTCTCGATACACCCATATATATATATGTATATATATATATAGTTTTTTTTGTTTTTTTTTTTGCAATAGACAATAAAAATAACGCAGTTCTCCATAAAGGAGGGATGGTGGATGGAATATATATATACATATATATAAAATAATTGTCACACAACCTGGGTGACATGCCTTGCCTGCTCACCCAGTTTTAGTGCACCTTAGTTATTCATAATGACCATCTAGTCTCGATACACCCATAAATATATATGTATATATATATAGTTTTTTTTTTTTTTTTTTTTGCAATAGACAATAAAAATAACGCAGTTCTCCATAAAGGAGGGATGGTGGATGGAATATATATATACATATATATAAAATAATTGTCACACAACTTGGGTGACATGCCTTGCCTGCTCACCCAATTTTAGTGCAACTTAGTTATCCATAATGACCAACTAGTCTCGATACACCCATATATATATATATATGTACATATATATATAGTTTTTTTATTAGCAATAGAAAAGAAAAATAACGCAGTTCTCCGTAAAGGAGGGATGGTGGATGGAATATATATATATATATATACATTTATATAAAATAATTGTCACACAACCTGGGTGACATGCCTTGCCTGCTCACCCAATTTTAGTGCACTTTAGTTATCCATACTGACCATCTAGTCTCGACACACCCATATATATATATATATATATATATATATATATATATATATATGTATATATATATAGATATTTTTTCTTTTTCTTGTGTTTTTTTTTCGCAATGGATATTAAAAATAAAGCAGTCCTCCGTAAAGGAGGGGTGGTGGAGGGAATATATATATACATATATATATAAAATAATTGTCACACAACCTGGGTGACATGCCTTGCCTGCTCACCCAATTTTAGTGCAACTTAGTTATCCATAATGACCAACTAGTCTCGATACACCCATATATATATATATATATGTACATATATATAGTTTTTTTATTAGCAATAGAAAAGAAAAATAACGCAGTTCTCCGTAAAGGAGGGATGGTGGATGGAATATATATATATATATATATATATATATATATATATATATATATATATATATATATATACATTTATATAAAATAATTGTCACACAACCTGGGTGACATGCCTTGCCTGCTCACCCAATTTTAGTGCACTTTAGTTATCCATACTGACCATCTAGTCTCGACACACCCATATATATATATATATATATATATATATATATGTATATATATATAGATATTTTTTCTTTTTCTTGTGTTTTTTTTTCGCAATGGATATTAAAAATAAAGCAGTCCTCCGTAAAGGAGGGATGGTGGATGGAATATATATATAAAATAATTGTCACACAACCGGGGTGACATGCCTTGCCTGCTCACCCAATTTTAGTGCACCTTAGTTATTCATAATGACCATCTAGTCTCGATACACCCATAAATATATATGTATATATATATAGTTTTTTTATTAGCAATAGAAAAGAAAAATAACGCAGTTCTCCGTAAAGGAGGGATGGTGGATGGAATATATATATATATATATACATTTATATAAAATAATTGTCACACAACCTGGGTGACATGCCTTGCCTGCTCACCCAATTTTAGTGCACTTTAGTTATCCATAATGACCATCTAGTCTCGATACACCCATGAATATATATGTATATATATATATATATATATATATATATATATAGTTTTTCTGTTTTTTTTTTGCAATAGACAATAAAAATAACGCAGTTCTCCGTAAAGGAGGGATGGTGGATGGAATATGTATATGCATATATATAAAATAATTGTCACACAACCTGGGTGACATGCCTTGCCTGCTCACCCAATTTTAGTGCACCTCAGTTATCCATACTGACCATCTAGTCTCGACACACCCATATATATATATATATATATATATATATGTATATATATAGATATTTTTTCTTTTTCTTGTGTTTTTTTTTCGCAATGGATATTAAAAATAAAGCAGTCCTCCGTAAAGGAGGGGTGGTGGAGGGAATATATATATACATTTATATAAAATAATTGTCACACAACTGGGGAGACATGCCTTGCCTGCTCACCCAATTTTAGTGCACCTTAGTTATCCATAATGACCAGCTAGTCTCGATACACCCATAAATATATATGTATATATATAGTTTTTTTTTTTTCGCAATGGACAATAAAAATAACGCAGTTCTCCGTAAAGGAGGGATGGTGGATGGAATATATATATAAAATAATTGTCACACAACCGGGGTGACATGCCTTGCCTGCTCACCCAATTTTAGTGCACCTTAGTTATTCATAATGACCAGCTAGTCTCGATACACCCATAAATATATATGTATATATATGTATTGTTTTTTTTTTTTTTTTTTTTTGCAATAGACAATAAAAATAGCGCAGTTCTCCATAAAGGAGGGATGGTGGATGGAATATATATATACATATATATAAAATAATTGTCACACAACCTGGGTGACATGCCTTGCCTGCTCACCCAATTTTAGTGCAACTTAGTTATCCATAATGACCAACTAGTCTCGATACACCCAT
Source organism: Brienomyrus brachyistius (assembly GCF_023856365.1). Lineage (NCBI taxonomy): Eukaryota > Metazoa > Chordata > Actinopteri > Osteoglossiformes > Mormyridae > Brienomyrus > Brienomyrus brachyistius. The sequence continues at coordinate 20,093 of NW_026043454.1, forward strand.
ATATATATATATATATATGTACATATATATAGTTTTTTTATTAGCAATAGAAAAGAAAAATAACACAGTTCTCCGTAAAGGAGGGATGGTGGATGGAATATATATATATATATATATATATATATATATATATATATACATTTATATAAAATAATTGTCACACAACCTGGGTGACATGCCTTGCCTGCTCACCCAATTTTAGTGCACTTTAGTTATCCATACTGACCATCTAGTCTCGACACACCCATATATATATATATATATATATATGTATATATATAGATATTTTTTCTTTTTCTTGTGTTTTTTTTTCGCAATGGATATTAAAAATAAAGCAGTCCTCCGTAAAGGAGGGATGGTGGATGGAATATAATATATAAAATAATTGTCACACAACCGGGGTGACATGCCTTGCCTGCTCAACCAATTTTAGTGCACCTTAGTTATTCATAATGACCATCTAGTCTCGATACACCCATAAATATATATGTATATATATATAGTTTTTTTATTAGCAATAAAAAAGAAAAATAACGCAGTTCTCCGTAAAGGAGGGATGGTGGATGGAATATATATATATATATATATATATATATATATATATATATATATATACATTTATATAAAATAATTGTCACACAACCTGGGTGACATGCCTTGCCTGCTCACCCAATTTTAGTGCACTTTAGTTATCCAGAATGACCATCTAGTCTCGATACACCCATGAATATATATGTATATATATATATATATATATATATATATATATATATATATATAGTTTTTCTGTTTTTTTTTTGCAATAGACAATAAAAATAACGCAGTTCTCCATAAAGGAGGGATGGTGGATGGAATATGTATATGCATATATATAAAATAATTGTCACACAACCTGGGTGACATGCCTTGCCTGCTCACCCAATTTTAGTGCACCTTAGTTATCCATACTGACCATCTAGTCTCGATACACCCATATATATATATATATATATATATATATATATATATATATATATATATATATGTACATATATATAGTTTTTTTATTAGCAATAGAAAAGAAAAATAACGCAGTTCTCCGTAAAGGAGGGATGGTGGATGGAATATATATATAAAATAATTGTCACACAACCGGGGTGACATGCCTTGCCTGCTCAACCAATTTTAGTGCACCTTAGTTATCCATACTGACCATCTAGTCTCGATACACCCATAAATATATATACTGAACAAAAATATAAACGCAACACTCTTGTTTCTGCTCCCATTTTTCATGAGATGGACTTAAAGACCTACAATTCATTCCAGATACACAATATTACCATTTCTCTCAAACATTTCTCACAAATCAGTCTAAATGTGTGATAGTGAGCACTTCTGCTTTGCTGAGATAATCCATCCCACCTCACAGGTGTGCCACATCAAGATGCTGATCTGACATCATGGGTAGTGCACAGGTGTACCTTATACTGCCCACAATAAATGGCCACCCTGGAATGTGCAGTTTTTTGCTTTATTGGGGGTCTGGGGACTCAGAACCGGTCAGTATCTGGTGTGACCACCATTTGCCTCATACAATGCAACACATCTTCTTCGCATAGAGTTTATCAGATTGTCAATTGTGGCCTGTGGAATGTTGGTCCACTCCTCTTCAATGGCTGTGCGAAGTTGTTGGATATTAGTGGGAACTGGTACACGCTGTCGTATACGCCGGTCAAGCACATCCCAAACATGCTCAACGGGTGACATGTCCGGTGAGTATGCTGGCCATGCAAGAACTGGGACATTTTCAGCTTCCAAGAACTGTGTACAGATCCTTGCAACATGGGGCCGTGCATCATCTGTCTGAGTGGCTGGTCTCAGACGATCTTGGAGGTGAACCTGCTGGATGTGGAGGTCCTGGGCTGGTGTGGTTACACGTGGTCTGCGGTTGTGAGGCCGGTTGGATGTACTGCCATATTCTCTGAAACGCCTTTGGAGACGGCTTATGGTTGAGAAATGAACATTCAATGCACGAGCAACAGATCTGGTTGACATTCCTGCTGTCAGCATGCCAATTGCACGCTCCCTCAATGCTTGTGGCATCTGTGGCATTTTGCTGTGAGACAAAACTGCACATTCCAGGGTGGCCTTTTATTGTGGGCAGTATAAGGTACACCTGTGCACTACCCATGATGTCAGATCAGCATCTTGATGTGGCACACCTGTGAGGTGGGATGGATTATCTCAGCAAAGCAGAAGTGCTCACTATCACACATTTAGACTGATTTGTGAGAAATGTTTGAGAGAAATGGTAATATTGTGTATCTGGAATGAATTGTAGATCTTTAAGTCCATCTCATGAAAAATGGGAGCAAAAACAAAAGTGTTGCGTTTATATTTTTGTTCAGTGTATGTATATGTATACATATAGTTTTTTTTGTGTTTGTGAAAACGGGTCTTTAATCGGGGAAACGGAGCGGGTAGAGCAGGACGGAACGCAGGCATTGACAAACTACAATGACGGACAGGGAAAACAGGTAAGACCAGGACTTAAAATAGGTCATGACTAATCAAAGTAATCGGGCAAAGCAGGAGACGATCAGGGAAGCACACGTGGGTAATCAGGGGGCGTGGCACACACGAGGAGCGGACAAGCCGGGCATATATGTATATCTATATAAAACCTCATTAATGAGGGACAGGGAACAGAACGGACAGACAGAACTGGCACAGGGGAAGGAGCCAGGACAAGACTTGACATAAGACAGGAAAGGCAGAGAAACAGATCAGAAAGGGGGACACGGAGGGAACAGGCAGGACAAAAGGACCGGGAGTGAACGAAGGGAACATCGGGGAAAGAGGAGCAGAAGCCAGAGGGACGAGGGACAAAGAGAGGAGGGACAGAGACAGGAGGAACAAAGCGAGGGGGAGCAGAGGCAGGAGGGACAAAGACGGGAGGCCAGGGAGAGAAGGAGGGGGAACCAAGAGGAGCCCGAGGGAGACCCAGCGGGCGACGGGAGGCAGCCGGAAGGGCTGCAGGCGGCCGGGAGGCCGGAGCCGGAGGGGCCGAGGAGACGGGGTGAGGGACAGACGCAGGGACGAAGGAGGGAGTCGGAGGGGAGACCAGGGAAGGGGACGAAGGAGCTGGAAGGGACCCTGGCGAGGGCAAGGAGAGAGGGGGAGCCGCAGCAGACGGCGACGTCCTCCGACACGCCAGAGCGGGAGGACCAGCAGGCGAATGAGGAGCCGCCGTCGGGGGGCCCGCAGGCAACCGATAAGACGCCGGAGGAGGGACCGAGGCAGGGCGACGAGGCCGCGGAGGGGGACCCGCAGACGACAGCCGACCCGGAGGGCCAGGACCCGCAGGTGCCGACCAAGCCCTAGCGCCGGCGAGGGAGGGCGAGCCAGGGGGCTGGGCGGGTGGGACCCCAGCCGTGCGTCTGTGTCCTCTCCCCTTATGGGACACAGACATAAGGACCTGCGGCCGGGGTCGGGCTCGTCGGGGTGAGGGTACCAGAGTCACAGGGGGAGAAGGGACTGGAGTGGGGCCAGGGACTGGAGCTGCAGGCTGCAGAGGGGGCGCCTGCCCGGGAGCTGCAGGCAGGGAAAGCGCCTCGGACGTGGGCGCGGTAGCTGCAGGCAGCGGAGACGGCTGCTCGGGCTCTGGGGCCGCAGGGGGCACTTATTTTATTATATAAAATAAGTGTCACACAACCGGGGTGACATGCCTTGCCTGCTTGTGGGATGAGGAAGACTCAGGGACTGGAAATGGGATTAAAACTGAAGATGTGCTCATTCCTTTGTGTATTTACAAATTTTCCTTCCGTCAGACATGAGGAGTTTGCTGCTATATTTGGCACTAATAGAGATTCTGATGCTGCTATTTTTATTGTCTATTAGTTTGTTATTATTTACAAGTTCTGTTGTGTTTTTGCATTTTTCTCTTCTGGTTAATTAACTGCTGTCTGTTTGCTGTGAAGTATGAGTGTGGTGAGTAAGACTCAGGGACTGGAAGTGGGATTACAACTAAAGATAACATGCTTATTCCTTTTTGTATTGTTTACAAATTTCCTTCCGTCAAACATGAGGAGTTTGCTGCTATATTGTGCACTAACAGAGATTCTGATGCTGCTATTTTTATTGTTTATAAATGTGTTATTGTTTCCAAGTTGAGTATTCAATAAATGCTAAATTGAGAAATTTTGTGTATCGTTTGTTATTATTAGTGTGATATTTTACCATGCAAATAGAGGGGAAAACGTCCAATTATCGGCCAAAAAAAATCAGCAGCATATATCGGCCATCGCCTGACCCTTGACTTGAAAAACCCATATCGGTCGACCTCTAGTAACAGTACATTCTGTCCAATTCATCCATCGAGTTAAGTCACACACCCACTTGAGGGGGCACTCCGGCAGACGTGAGGATGGGGATGTTCTTTCCGCTATAACATCCACTGCAGAAGTACATCTCGCTCCTGTTCACAGGGCTTACTTCAATGATGAAGCAGGGCTGGTTGTCTGGACAAGAAGTTGTCCTGCTGCTGGGTCTCGGTGCCGTTTTTCCACCTAAGCTTGAAGGTGGAAATGTGTTCCAACTTGGTCCCTGGGACTGCAGCATAGCCAAACATCGCGAGCAGCGTCGGCCACACCCACCACCAGAACCATCACACCGTCCTATACACATAAAGAAGAACTAAAACATAGAGTGTTGTGACAATCTATGCGTTAATGTTTGGCAGCATAGGTGATTCATTAAAATTATACCGAAGAATGGAAAATGTGATATTTAGAATATTTTTTGCCATTTAGTAGCTAATTTAAGCACTTACCCAATGCCTCAATTTGTTTTAGGTCAGTAATGTCTGAGCCAAAAGAATGAATGTATGAATTTAATACAATTCACCCACTCCCACCCACACACAAATCTGAAATTCAATTTAAGACACTTCTTAAACATTAGTGCATTAACAAAAAAGGAAAATCTTAAGAGATTCAGTAGGATTTTCTATGTTAGACTTAAGCTAATAGTTCAATAGTTTTTACATATTTCAATATACCAATTTGACTTTAATGTTGAAACAGATGCTAAAACATGGAATAATTTCATAACTAGAGAAACATGTTATTCACAAACACTAGCAAAGGTAGCTTATAGTTAAGCTTACTTAAGTCAGCAAGTCAGGCTACAGTGTGTAAGAATAGTCGTAAACGATAATTTGTCTCAGTCTTACATGACAGAATAAGTAAACAGAAAATATAAAATGGCTGAAACAGCGTCATTAACGCCAGCTACAGTAGAGGCGCAGAAAAGGTGTCATGACTGAAGTATTCCCAAACTCTGGAAGACCGTATGCGAGCCTTTTTTGCCGCGTGTTTCTCCAGAGGCTCCGGAGCTCCGCTGGTTGACACAGCCATGTTGGTTCATGTGCAGGGGGACGAGCGGCAAATTTCTTTTTTGCAGGGTGGTAGGTGATGTCTCATTAATATTTATTAATTTACTTACAAAATGGTGCGGCACTGCATCCAAGCCTGCGGCACTCAGAGTCACAAATACAGTGGAAACCATTTGTAGTAATTACGTCTGTCTGGCTGATTTCCAACTAATTGATATTTGTATATTTATTACATGAATATAAGGTAATATAAGGTAATAGAAGAGGTATTTAATGGTTTTCCATCTGAGGAATTTGCAAAAAACTGCAGTGCATGATGGGTCGGACCTAAAGGCTGCCTTAACGTCCTCATCTGTATGACGACATACATCAAGACTAGGAAGGTGCATAATGTTCATGTCTGGTTGCGTTTGTTGGTCCAGAAAGTAATTCAATTTCGCCATGTAGGTTACGTTCTTAAAAACTGCTTGGATATAGCCCGATTATATGCTGTGGGCCTTTTAATTTCTTTGTTTACCAGGTAGGCTACCTTCTTTAAACTGCGTTTTGTTAGACTACATATTTAGGGAGGTCTTTATAAATTTATAGTAGTCTTCATAAATATGTACATAGTTTAGCCTAACCCAGCCACTTAAGGGAGAAAGCCAGCTCAACTAGGTGTCGGTCCCAAGCCCGGATTAATGGGGAGGGTTGGCGTCAAGAAATAAAGAGACTGTATCTTCACTGCATGACTGATGTCAAAATGTGTGAAATATGTGGTTGTATTAATAAATGCATTAAAGTAGGTTAATGATTCTGTGCTGTCTAAATTGTATAGAAAATTTCTACGTATAGCCAAACAAATCTCCTCCTGTTTGAAAAGGCATAGAAAAAGCAATTTAGCCACTAAAACTTTACAGTTTTTGTGAGGGACAGTCGAATTCTCTCGTTTCTCTCGTCAAGTTTTTTTGTGATCCTGCACCTACACTTTGCCGGCCCCAGGAGGATGGGCTCCCCCTTTGAGTTTGGTCCCTCCCAAGGTTTCTTCCTTCTTGGGAGTTTTTCCATGCTATCGGCGCCTATGGCTTACTCACTGGGGGCTTTGGGTGGGCATGATATAAAGCAAAGCATTTTCCCTCCCAGTTTCCTCCTCTGGTCCACATTGCAGGACCATCAGCCATCAGAAACAGCCAGACGGTCTCCTTCAGCTTCTTTAGTGTCCTTGGAAGCCAAGGCAGTTTTAGGTCTGAGAAGAGGTTTATCAGAAGGACACATATTACGTCGTTTGTCCTGAAATGTAACATGGGGAGGAAAAGTTAAGCGGTTTAGTCAGATTGGAGTCGTTTATTCAGCAGTGGCAGCGCCAGTGACTTAATGCTACAGGTGCTATAGGGGAGTGAGATTATTTAGACCGGGTGCTTTAGCTTTTCAGCTTATGTAGATGGTGTATAGAAGCACACAGCACGATAAGCTACAGCATGGATAAAATAGGATAAAATATGAAATTCTAACGTCTAGCTCACAGAGCCTCTATGTGTACTTTGAAGAAAAAATACACTACAAGTATGCTGTAAAAACCGCAAAAATGTCTTACACAATATACAGATTTTACAGATAGTTAAAGAAAAAATGAAACCAATATTTTGGGGGTGCTGTGGGGGTACTATGGTCATTGGAGGAGGAGCTAGAGCCCCCCCCCCCAAGCTTTTCCTTGGTGCTGCCACTGTTGTTCAGATTAAAAGTAACATTGTCATTAATAAACAGTACTCTGATCAAATTTTTGCATGTACAAACACAATCAAAGTTTAACCACATGTTTAGACACAATTCACACACCTGTTACATTTCCATAATGCTAAGACTCTCTACACTTACTTCATCCACTTTCTTGTTTGGTACACAGTCATTTGATGGATGTGTAAGATCATTACCAGACCGTCTGCTGCAAACTCTACAGTTAATGAATGGCTGCAAAAACACACAGACACACAAAAACAGTATTTAAAGAGTGGTGGGCAATAAATACAGTGAGAGAAGGTGTAGTAAAGATATATCTAATGATTTAAGGCAGAGCTGCTGGAGTGCAGGGTTTAATGACACAGAACAATTTTAGAGGAAAGAGCTTCCAAAGCAGGGTCACCATAAGGCTATATTATACAAAGCAAGTTCATCTAAAAGTATGAACAACAAATCCCGTTTAACTGAACACTGCTCTGTATTAAAATACTGTCCTCCGATCAAGCTAAGTGGTCCTGTAGTTCACTATTTAAAGAGGTAAATTTAAAGGGTAATTCACACTGCACATCTACCCTGCTCTGACCAGGTTTAATTACTGGCTTTCTAATTAAAACAAGAGTTAAGTCCTGCCCTTTCACCACAAAACACCACACTGCCATTTAAGGCTGATTTCAACAATGAGTTTTAGTTAACCTGGCTCGATTGAGTTAACTCTGGGTATGTAAAACCCGCTTTGTAGTACAGCCCACAGGTCTTTAAATAAGGCCAGCTAGGGTTCATAGCTCGAAGCATAATCTACAGGTCACCCCTCAGATGATTAGCATTTGCTTCTGCCTGGTAATCCAGCCTTTAAGCCTGTAAACCTACTAAAATTTGAGAATAAGGTGAAGGAACTGGCTCTTTGAGGCCACCTATGTATTTGTTACTTTATTGTTGGCTAACTTTCCCCCGCAGGGCATCAAAAAAGTTAACATGAACCTAAATTAATTTGCTAACTGATATGTCCAATGCTCACAGTCACAGTGACTCTTTACTTACCCTCTTGTCCATGAAAATACAGTCAGCCCGATGGTCTGTTGCAGTTGACTTTGGACATTTTGTTGCTCTCAAGAGAATCTCAATGTCAATGTATTCACTGCTGATCTAAATCACATAAACACGTTATATACAAAATTGCCTACAACTGTTTTAAAGGCAATATAACAAACAATAATCACCCAAAAAATGGCAAACTGTCACAGACTTGACTGCAGCAGATTCAGAGAGAAACTGTGAGAAGGTAAAATTGACCAGGGCTGAGATATACAACCATCACTTTCATTGTGAAGAGACATTAAGCATCATATGCATTGAAATTAAAACATCAAAATCAATGTGATACTCATTAGTTCAGCTTGCAGATGATGAAAGTTTCACACTTTTGTAAACACTTTCTCAGCAGTTACCTTCGGACGGCCCTGGATGTTATAGAAATTCATGTGCTGACGGGTTCCTTGATGAGCATTTTCGACTGCGAGTTTAATGGCCGTCTTGTGAGTGCAGGGAGACTGTGGTAATCTTGCTGGGCCTCTGTGGAGATAAGCAGAGCTCCATAAGCCAAAACCAGAAGCAGCAGGCGGGTCATCTTCCTCTCAGCTTTGAAGGGAGAAGCAGGACTGAGGACACTGATCTGTGGTCCCCTTATCCAGCACGTCCAGGGGCGTGTCCTTCACTCGAAACAAACAGACCTTTGAACAACATTGGAAAACTCTTCAGGATGAATTGAGGCAGGTGGTCAAGTGGGTTTATTGTTATTTCAGCAATATACACAGTACACAGTGAAAGGAAACATTGTTCCTCCTGGACCACGGTGCAACACAAAGAAGAAAAACAGAAACAACACAAGATGACACAAGTGCGGGCAAGATAGAACTATACAGAGTGAAAGGAGCACAAACAGAGGGAGAAAGTGCAAGATAAACACAAGAGCAACAATACAATACTACAGGACAAGACAGCGCAGTCAAGAACACAGAGTGCAGCCAGAGCTAACCTGAATAGGGGCATCAAGGTTGCCAGGCAGGCAGAGAAACAGAAAATAGAGGTCTACTTCACATACAACAACCCACAGTGGGTGTGGCAGGGAATACAACACATTACAAACTTCAAAGGCAACAACACCGTCACTGTTAACAGCAACGCCCTTTTAGCAAAGGAGCTAAACAGCTTCTTTGCTCGTCTGGAGGAACACAGAGCAGACATAGCCACACTGCCCCCTCCCCCAATCTCCAGCACTCACAGACTCCCTCTGCAGGAACACCACGCGAGAAGGCACATTGCATCTCTAGGTGTGTGGAGTTTAAGACAAGGCAAGTGATGCTACGATAATATAATTCCTTGGTAAGACCCCACCTAGAATATTGTGTGCGGGTTTGGTTACCATACCTTAAGAAGGACATTGCTGCCTTGGAAAAGGTGCAACGTAGGGCAACGAGAATGATTCCTGGTCTTAGAGGAATGTCTAATGAGGAGAGGTTAGCTGAGCTGAATCTGTTTAGCCTCGAGCAAAGGAGACTAAGGGGGGACATAATCCAGGTGTTTAAGATTCTAACAGGTCTGGATGCTGTTCAGCCAAATGGCTATTTCAATGTTAGTTTAAATACCAGAACTCGTGGCCATAAGTGGAAATTAGCTGGAGAACATTTTAAAACGAATTTGATGAAGCATTTCTGTACACAGCGTGTAGTTAGAGTATGGAATAGTCTTCCTGTTATTGTAACACAAGCTAAAACCCTGGGTTCTTTTAAATCAGAGCTAGATAAGATTTTTGAGCTATTAGCTAAGTTCTCCTCAAAGGAGCTTGATGGGCCGAATGGCCTCCTCTCATTTGTAAATCTCTTTGGTTCTTATGAGTCAGCTTACAGAGATGAGGTCCAGAAACTGATAGGTTGGAGTTCAGCAAACAATTTGGCACTAAACAGCACAAAGACAAAGGAATCACTGACTTCAGGAAGGATGGAGGCGACACTGGCCTGCCTAGATGGATGGATGGATGTTTTTATTGACATTGTAAGTACAATGAGATTTAGTTTGGAACGCGCCAGCAGCTACACAGTATATTTACAATTATATAGATTGTGAGGCATAAAATAAGGTGTGAGTAATATAACATAACGACATAATATAAGTAATCATTAATTAATCATTACAGATGGTATGAGGTGTGAACCGCTAGGCTGCTATGGCATGTTTGGTATCAAACCGATGGAAAATCACTCCAGTTTCCAAATCTGGTCAGTGGTTACCACGAAAGTGAATATATCAAAAGTTACACCAGCCTAACGAAAATCATCAATACAAGGGAAATCACTCTGGTCATAAATCTCAAAAGGACTGATACAGACCCCCTTCCGAAAGCCCGCCAAATGGATGGTCAGCCATTGGTCCAGGAGTCGAATTCCTGGTCACTCCTATTCACGAACTTTACACTATAAAACCTGGCACCTCAGAACAAAGCCAGGAGAGGAGAAACAGAAGGGAGGAGAAAACAAAAGACCATCAGCACGAAGAGAGGCAGAGAACATCAGCCCAAGAGAAGAGAAGCCCACAAGAAGCCCTCCTGAAGCCTATCAGTGAAGACCCAGCTGGACAGAGAACTGCAACCAAGCCCAAGCTTCACCAGGAGAGGGAATCAGAGGGGCTCCACTCCAACAACCGCTGCAAACACCGCGCCTCCCTGAGTGCCATCACCCATCAGCTCATCAGCCTCCGCAACCAACTGCCAAGACCCCCCCCCCCCCCACTCTGCAACCAAGTAAACAAACTTCCTTTCATTTATAACAACCTAAACTCCTATTCACCTGCTATATTACTTTAGGACAGTATTTCCACAAATTGCTTGCTTTGCAGAACAGTATTTTCCCTTTTAAGGTTACTCATTTTAAATCTGGTCATTGCATTTTCATGATTACATTGTTTGTGTCCACTCCGTTATTTCGTGTTTATTGTTTGTTAGGTGTAATGTCTGTCTTATGTTAGTTATAGGAATAAATGCATGTCTTTTACACAACTTCAGCCTCCGTTCATTGAGTGCTCACAAGAATCCCTGCCTGTGCGATCTACGCTCTGAAACCTCAAATTCGCCTGAAATATCGCGAGACTCTCTCTCATTGGCCGTGAGGGGAGCTTCGCTACCGATCGTTTACATTACCTGGTGACGCAGCTCGTTGGACAAGCCTTCTATTCTAACCCAGGTTATTACGTGATACTGGTTATTAATGAGTTCCATTTAAGTCACACATTAACAGACTCACGGTGTTTCGCAATTGAGTTTGAGCCGACCATTCAGCATAAAAATTGGTTAATAATCACAAGGCACAAGGTTTAAACTTATTCTGAGCACACAATTTAAACTTTTTATGACCGAACGTGCAGTGAAGAAGCGCTACTGTCAACTGGTTGCAAAAGTCGCACTCATGGCAATCTGAAGGCATTTAAGCGGGATCATATGGGCTTATTATAGTTATTTTTATTTCTATTATTAGTAGTTATATTATTTTGTTTTATTTTCGGTTATTTCATTGTAGTTCTTTCGTATTAAACTGCAGTAAACTTTAACCCTATGTCTGACGAGATTCTCAGATGTAGCGCTTTGTTTCCAGGTTCAATTCGGACGAGTGTCTCCGTTTCTATATATCCTGGGAGAGATCTCTCTATTAGCGAACGGGAATACTTGTTATGAGGTTCTAACCTAAATTATGTTGCGCTTGGACATAAGACCGATAGCTTAGTTACCTATCAGGATCATACTCGTATGTGTGTGCCTGCTTTAGACAAAGCAAGTTTAACACAACTTTGCGCTGTGAGCCAAGTGTGTGTCATTTAGAAATTGGGAGTCTCCTGTGCTTGAGACCCGCCGTGGTTAAGCACCATTTGCGACGAAATATAGTGCACTCACAATTTAAATCTGTCGCCGTAACGCGTGCGCCGTCTCGCTTCAGTAATTGTTTTAAGGGGTGATGACGAAGATGACGAATTTACTTTCCTGAAGAGGAGCAGGATGGGTCACGCGTTCTGTAAGATTTGTCTCCCACGGGGAAGGAACGATGTCAGTCGGCATGAAAAATCCAAGTCATTAGTGAATGACAGAGCCGCATGAGTGAACATGAAAAATTAATAGAAAATAAATGACAAATGGTTATTTTATATTTTATATATTTTATATATTTATATTTATATTATATTTTATATAATTTATATTATTTTATATTTCCTGTCTTAAAATGTAAGGGATACACATGGTCATTTCCGTTGTTTCCTGTTTCCTGCGAGAGTGATACTGACTGCTAGCGCGCGAACTTTGAAACCATAGATATCACCTAAATAATAATTCGAGTTAAGTCATTGGGAAAAAGCTTCGCAAGATTAATAATCCTCCAAAATAAATAAATAAAATTTCCCAGACCCCGACGGATTAATCACCTACGCAAGTACCGACCCACGATCTTCGTTCAATTAAGAAGGTGCTTCCAGCCTTACAGCCTCAGTTTACGTAAGTACAACGCCATGTCTACTGTTCCGTGTTCTGAGTGTAATATGTTTAGCTATTCTTCTCCAGTCATTAGCGGTATTTATACATGTGAGAAGTGTCAGTTAGTCGCTAGACTGACGGAGAAGATTGTAGTGTTAGAGGGACGTATCCGGACGTTACATAACATTCAGGAGAATGAGAGTTTTATTGACTCAGTATTAGCGGCTCCGGATATGTCCGCGATAGCCAGTAAGTCTCCCCCTGCTCCGGCAGCAGAGCCTTCGCAGCAAGGCGAGTGGGTGACGACCCGGCGGCATAGTCGCAAATCCAAACCAAACTTACACCGGCACCATTCGCCTATCCGCGTTTCCAACAGGTTCTCCCCACTCAGTGAAACTCCCACTGAGACGCCTGTTGAAAGTGCTCTAATAATTGGTGATTCTATTCTAAGAAACGTGAGAGTAGCGACTCCAGCGACCATTGTAAATTGTCTCCCGGGTGCCAGAGCGACCGACATCTCGGCAAATTTAAAAGTGCTGGCTAAAAGTAAACGTAAATACTCTCAGATAGTTATCCACGTCGGCACTAATGATGTCCGATTGAGGCAATCGGAGATCACAAAGGCAAATTTTAAAGAGGTGTGCAACATTGCGAAGAAGATGTGTGTGTCAGTAACGTGCTCTGTCCAGACTAAAAACTCAAGTCCAGACTAAAAACACACCTGTTTAGTTTAGCGTATAGGGACACTAGTTCTAGCCCTAGCTAACTCTTCACTCCCAGGCAGACCTGTAGTGTGAGGTGTAGAGCTGGGTGGGGATCGGTGCCATTGGCTTTGGATGAACTGGATTGTCAGTGCTGTCACTCTAGCTTTGCAATCTCTTGTGGAACTGGAGTGCTGACATTTCAGGGACTCCCCATGCCGGCATTCCCACTTGCCTCTCCCTCCTACTGATGCTGCCATAGCCATATCTGCCGGAGCTTGCAGATTGCACTTCATATTGTACTCACCTAGCTTTTAGCACTGCCAATAGCCTCCTCTACTATGCCTAATTGTACATTTTATTTCCCCTACTCCTCCTGGGGGTGATGCCTGGAGACCTCAATCTATCAAGATATCCAGCACACCCGACCACCACCAGTGACGTCCCTGCATCCAGCTCGCCGTTCTGATCTTCCATGTATGACCCGCTGCCTTACCTCTGGTTGCCTGGCAATTGGAAGAAGACTCGGCTTCGGCATTGGCTTATCTTCCTTGCTCTCCTCTCTCTATTTGACTATCCCTGCCGGCCCCTGGAGGATGGGCTTCCCCTTTGAGTCTGGTCCCTCTCAAGGTTTCTTCCTTCTAGGGAGTTTTTCCTTGCCACTGTCGCCTATGGCTTACTCACTGGGGGCTTTGGGTGAGGATACTGTAAAGCGCTTTGAGACAATGTAATGTTGTGATAATGCGCTATATAAAAATAAATTTGTTTGTTTGTTGTTGTTGATACTAGAGCCTGGTTGCGGTGGTGGGATGGCTCACGGCGGGTGCCGGAAAATTTCCTTTATTTTCAAATCCAAACCTTGACAGGTATGCTGCTGTTCCAAATCATGGGTGCATGTTACAAGTGCGGAACATATTTTAACTTAGTACTAACTTAGCATCATATTTGATCTGATTCGACTGAATATCCCAGGTTTCCATCTCTCATGCATCTGGTGTGACGTGTTTTCAGACTCTCAGGCTGGCGCAAAGAAATCTTACGGGAATTGAACGTCTCACTCCGGCCAGCTGACCAAAGTTGGTAACCTTGGTATTGTGTGTAGGAGATTCGGTATAACTATAATTTCGTTCTCCATTTACATGCCCGTAGTGTCTTTAAGTGTTATGTAGTTTTGCCTGAAACGCAAAATAAAACAAAGCAATTAAAGCCGTAAGTGGCTCAAATTGTGCTGTAGCGATTGAAGAACTTTTGTCGGAAGTTGGATTCGAACCCACGCCTTACTTGGGAGAACAGAATACCAGAATAGAGTAGGTTAAGTCCAGCCTTGGCTTCCAAGCTGACGTTTTTCTACATATGTGCTTGTGTATCATGGACAGTAAGAGGGGGCAGGCAAGGAGAGAATTTCTCTCTTTGGGATCAATAGAGTCGTTGTTATTATAACGTCTAAAAAGTATGATGGTCTGTCGATAAATCAATAAGAAAATAAATGAAGTCGTTTTCGCGAACACGCTGGAAAAGCCAGGGGCCGGACCGACTGTAGGGGGCGTGGCCAGAGACAGCCATCTCAGGCTGTCAAGTCTCCCGTTTTGGCCGGGAAACTACCGTATTTTACTTCTCTTTCCCGCCGTCCTCCCGTATTAGTATTTTCCCGTAAATCTCCCTTATATTATATAGTTGCTGGATAGTGTAGTGGTAAGATCGCCGCCTTTCACACGGGAGACCGGGGTTCGAATCCCGGTTGTGGCCAAAAATATATTTATATATTTTATATATTTTATATTATATTTATATTTATATTATATTTTATATAATATATATATCATCATCCCCACATTCCGAGATTGGGTACCAAGCCCCATATATATTAGTAGGCTGAATACAAGAGCAGCTGACCTGAGAAATAAGAAATAAGCTAAGCTGGAAACCTGGACCCTCCGACCAAGAATGCGTGAAGTACCCTCAGAAGGTCTACTAGAAGATGTACGTAGAAGACTACTACAGATCAGCTGATCTACACCACAGCAACAGTGATCCTTGAGCTGGAGCCGGACCGTCTTTGAAGACTCCGTAAATCTCCGTATAATAATATATATCTACGGGAACGAGAAAGGAGAAAGCAGAGAACAAGAACAAGATTTGTAAATGTAAGATTTGAAGGACCCCCGGCATGAAAAATAGAATAGTTCTCGTCATTAGTGAACATGTGTCTCGTCATTGTGTATCATGGACAGTAAGAGGGGGATCAATAGAGTGTTGTTATTATAACGTCTAAAAAGTATGATGGTCTGTCGATAAATAATGAAGTCGTTTTCGCGAACACGCTGGAAAAGCCAGGGTGTAGGGGGCGTGGCCAGAGACAGCCTGCTGACCATCTCAGGCTGTCAAGTCTCCCGTTTTGGCCGGGAAACTACCGTATTTTACTTCTCTTTCCCGCCGTCCTCCCGTATTAGTATTTTCCCGTAAATCTCCCTTATATTATATAGTTGCTGGATAGTGTAGTGGTAAGATCGCCGCCTTTCACACGGGAGACCGGGGTTCGAATCCCGGTTGTGGCCAAAAATATATTTTATATATTTTATATATTTATATTTATATTATATTTTATATAATTTATATTATTTTATATTTCCTGTCTTAAAATGTAAGGGATACTGGAGCCTGGTTGCGGTGGTGGGATGGCTCACGGCGGGTGCCGGAAAATTTCCTTTATTTTCAAATCCAAACCTTGACAGGTATGCTGCTGTTCCAAATCATGGGTGCATGTTACAAGTGCGGAACATATTTTAACTTAGTACTAACTTAGCATCATATTTGATCTGATTCGACTGAATATCCCAGGTTTCCATCTCTCATGCATCTGGTGTGACGTGTTTTTCAGACTCTCAGGCTGGCGCCTGAGAAACGTCTCACTCCGGCCAGCTGACCAAAGTTGGTAACCTTGGTATTGTGTGTAGGAGATTCGGTATAACTATAATTTCGTTCTCCATTTGCATGCCCGAAGTGTCTTTAAGTGTTATGTAGTTTTGCCTGAAACGCAAAAATAAAACAAAGCAATTAAAGCCGATCAGTGGCTCAAATTGTGCTGTAGCGATTGAAGAACTTTTGTCGGAAGTTGGATTCGAACTTGGGATGCCTTACTTGGGAGAACAGAATACCAGAATAGAGTAGGTTAAGTCCAGCCTTGGCTTCCAAGCTGACGTTTTTCTACATATGTGCTTGTGTATCATGGACAGTAAGAGGGGGCAGGCAAGGAGAGAATTTCTCTCTTTGGGGATCAATAGAGTGTTGTTATTATAACGTCTAAAAAGTATGATGGTCTGTCGATAAATCAATAACAATATCAATGAAGTCAATGTTTATCTAAAGGAATCAGAATTCAGGAAAAGCCAGGGGCCGGACCGAGTGTAGGGGGGCGTGGCCAGAGACAGCCTGCTGACTGTTCCAAATCATGGGTGCATGTTACAAGTCCGGAACATATTTTAACTTAGTACTAACTTAGCATCATATTTGATCTGATTCGACTGAATATCCCAGGTTTCCATCTCTCATGCATCTGGTGTGACGTGTTTTCAGACTCTCAGGCTGGCGCAAAGAAATCTTACGGGAATTGAACGTCTCACTCCGGTCAGCTGACCAAAGTTGGTAACCTTGGTATTGTGTGTAGGAGATTCGGTATAACTATAATTTCGTTCTCCATTTACATGCCCGTAGTGTCTTTAACCGGCTGCACAAACTGGATCCGCCTCCATTACGACACAACTTTGCCCTTATTGGCTTAAGAATTTAGTCACATACATGACGTATATCTGCTATTTCTCCCGAGAAGCAGGTAAAGCAGTGGTAACTGCTTTGTAGTTAATTTACCTGGTAAAATTAAGTTTAAATAAATGATATAAATACTGTAATAGTACTCGTGAGCTTTGTTTATTTGTTATTAGTTATTGTAATGTTGCGCTGCTTTATTTGTTTAATCGTCTAGTCTGTGGAGACATTCAAGTTAATCAAATAAGAATTGCACTGTACACTGTACATGACCATAAAAACTTTGTATCCTTGAAATAAATGTTTTTGATCTTTTCCTTGGCAGTTATCTTTTTACACAGGGCCTCTATGTACACGATAGTTTTTTTTTTCACGACTAACAGTATGGATCAGGAGTTGGTTATTGTAAAAGAAGTAATGTGCATGCAGGTGATATTTGTATAGATTTATCCACACCCTTGTAGCAGTGCTGCCATTGCAGTCAGATCTCGCAAACTAGGAGTATTAGTTGTCTTTATTTCTCTTTATTTCTTGACGCCAACCCTCTCCATTAATCCGGGCTTGGGACTGGCACCTACCTGAGCTGGCTTGCTCCCTTAAGTGGCTGGGTTAGGCTAAACTATATATATATATTTACCAAGACTACAATAAAACATCTCGAAATGTGTAGTCTAGCAAAACGCAGTTTAAAGAAGGTAGCCTACCCTGGCGAAATTGCAAACAAATTAAGGGCGTTAGGCAGCCTTTAGATCCTACCCATCATGCACTGCAGTTTTTTGCTAATTCCTCAAATGGAAAACTGTCCATCCCATCCATCCATCCATTTCCAAACCGCTTATCCTACTGGATCGCGGGGGGTCTGGAGCCTATCCCGGAAGCAATGGGCACGAGACAGGGAACAACTCAGGATGGCGGGCCAGCCCATCGCAGGGCACACTCACACACTATTCACTCACGCATACACTCCTATGGGCAATTTAGCAACTCCAATTAGCCTCAGCATGTTTTTGGACTGTTGGGGAAACCAGAGTACCCGGAGGAAACCCCACGATGACATGGGTAGAACATGCAAACTCCACACACATGTGACCCAGGTGGAGACTCGAACCCGGGCCCTAGAGGTGTGAGGCAACAGTGCTAACCACTGCACCACCATGCTGCCCCCTAAATGGAAAACCATTAAATACAAAAGGAAAACAAAAGTGCTGTAAGACTGTATACTTATGTGTATGTTAGTAAAGGCTGTAGCTGACACAACGGACCCCACTAATTAGAAAGGGGTAATTGTACACATGTGGCATCCAGTATGTTCTTCTATAACAGTTTTTAAAAAAAAAAAAAAACTCACATTACACAAATTGGCACTATCAAAACGAGGATTATGGGGAAAATGGGGACTGTGATGGAGATTACATACACGTAGGCATGGTATTTAGTTTTTTTTAATCTGGTCACCTTCCAGAGTAATTGTAAACTAAAACCATCTTCACCCTATTTGATTCTTTATAAATGGACAATCAGTCGTGCAGTAAATGGGGGTATAGAGAGACACAGAGCTTGTCTAACAAGAAACCCTGGGAAGCTAACATTAATAGGGTGGGTATGGATAGCAAAACCATTGATACAGATTACAGATTTATATCTCACCTGAACCCTGGCGGGCTCCGTGCCAATAGGGGTTGGGATTAGGGTTAGTTAACTTAAGTAGTAATATTGATGTGTATATTCTCCTATTCTCCAGTCAGTGAATCGTGAAACGTAATGTTAATATGTTTCTATACCTATATGTTCTGCTTAAAAACCCATAAAGGCAAGCACAGTGTTTAGACATTCTGTTACTTAGACTAGTAAACACTAAGATCCTTCAGCTTTCAATTAACCTGACACAACAGTCTAAACAACAAATGTGTGCCATGTCATTTGTCATCTTTACATCTTGTATCCTTTATATGGTAATTGGATTTTCAAGGTGGAATTGCAGGTCGATCATTTTAAGGATCTAGATGTAAACCTCCCTGGTGTTGCTTTAATATTTTTTTTGCACAATTTGCTTCACACACTTCCTCCAGCAGAGAAGCTTACAATACTACACCCCACCAAATGACTGGATGATGCCTTTTTATTTAAGGTCTGGCTGTGAGCCTCGATTACCGATACACTATCTTCAGGCTCCTGCCGGGATCAGTCAGTATGGTGGACCTTTGGAGGAATGGGTACAAAAACCATCAGGAAAGTTTGCAGGTGCTTCAAGAGTATGTGAAGGCTTAGTTGGAGGAACAAGCCACACCACGAAATCGGAAACACAATGAGTTGGTTAATGATTAGGGGTTTGATGAAGGTCAGCTGGTGTGTTTGCGGAACCATGTTCGAGGTAAAATACAGGATCATTGGGATGCCCTGTTTGTATATGGTAGTTCGGTGTCCCCAAGATCAGGGTGCAGTTTACTCTGCAACTCCAATGGAGGGGGACGGGGTTGTCCGTCAAGTTCACCGAACAGAGTTGCGTCCAGTACCACAGGGGGTTGTTATGTCAGGGGAAGATGTTCTGGTAATGTCTCCTGAGTCTGGGTTGCCCACAGGGGCAACAGAAATGGAATCGGATGAGGACTCTGTGATTTTACGGGGACAGGGCTGGTGGGAGGGGTCGCAATAGAGCATCCACAAGTAGGCCTCGTATAATGGAGGAGGTTATGTCCCCCCGAGGTGTAGAGACCAGTTAAACGTTCGGTGAGGTCCACCACTG
>NW_026043455.1:0-39885 GCF_023856365.1 Brienomyrus brachyistius
AACCACCTTAAGTGCTATCTGTTAATGTTTATTAAATTAGCATTAAAATGGAGAGGTTTATAATATCTTTTGTCCTTGTAGCTGCTAAATACACTCATTATTAAAGCCATAAAGTTGTCTGCCTACTACATTGGAATCTCCACTGAGTAAGTGTTTTTGATGGATTTTATTTAACTTTATTATACTCTGGTCCTTAGATCTAATGTCATACTTCTTCACTTATATTGTTTGTGAAAAGGTTTACCACGGTCAAACAGAGCAGCCACTACATCATCATACATGAACAAGCACCTCACAAAACAAAAACATTTCATTTTCATAATTAAAACTTTTGAATGGTAGGCCTAGTGTGTGGATCAGAGACAAGATCTTGACACCTCATTAACTATAATTTGTTCTGTGAACAGCTCAGATACCACCTTCTCGAAAGTCTTCTGCATAAAATAGAAATAGGATTCAGCGCGACTCCACTAAATTTGGATTACCTGGAGTTCCTTTGTCATCAGGAGCTGTATCTTCTGCAGGCCCTGTCTAATCACATTGAAGTACCTCCTGCTATCACCCTGGCTTTGCAAGAGCTCTTTGACCTTGTGAGGGCACATCTGGAACGTCCAGCCCCATGTGTCACACAGGAAGTCGCTGCCACCAATAGACGACCCAAGATTTTGATTGAAGAACAATGTTTGAAAGAAATGCTCCATACTCAACTTCCTGTGCCTTGCATAGCCACACTGATGGGTGTTTCAAGAAGAACAATCTTAAGAAGAATAAAAGAGTATGAGCTCTGTGTTAGGGAACTTGACAATTTGGTTTCTTCTGTCAAGAATGATCTACCAAATGCAGGCTACAGGATAGTCAATGCAGGCTGCAGTCAATGGGCTACAGGGTTCGGTGGAGAAGAGTTGCAGCCTCCATGCATAGGGTTGATTCCATGCGCATCATATAAAGGTTGTCAAGTCTTGGCTGTGTTGTACGCAGAATGTACCAGGGCCTTTGTCTCTAGTACACGTGGACACAAACCACAAGTTGATCCGGTTTGTATTACCAGCAAATTTATTTGGAGTAAACCCTGGGTGGATTGGTGTGAGGTGGTGGTGGGGCTTTGGAGAAGATTTCCTGCCGATCAACACTAGCAACTTATATCTATCTGTCATGGAGGTCTCGGGACTCACAGATATTCAGAGACATGTGGATAGTTTACCAGTGGTTTTCAGCAGGAAATAGTTATTACTACAAATTGTCACCCCCCCCCCCCCCGCCCCCCACAGAAACTGGATCTGGCTATAGTGGGAAAATCTTTTTTTTTTTTTATTTGTGAGAACTTGAAAGCAAAACAAAACTTGGAAAAAATATATGCTCATTCACCAATTTTCTAATCTGGGGTCTAAAGTGGTCAGGCTTGCAAGTGTATTTGGTTATTTGTCTATCCTAGCCTGTTGCAGTGTATATTTCCTGTATATTTTGCATGTAAAAAATGTTGTTTGTTATGTCAGTGCTTAATATTATCATGTAGTCTTCATGAACTTTCTTCATCTTGGCCAGGGACTGCATTTGAAAAGTAGCCACTTGACTAAAATTGGCACATTTTCAGAAATGCCAGCAACAATACTGATAATGAACACCCCTCTAACTGACTCTCAGTTGGTTTAGAAAAAAGACTTTTAAGAGAAAAGAAAGCCTTCCTTTGGTTTTGCATTTTTCTCTTTTTTGTTGGCTGTGCACAATATATTAGAAGAATACCTTACAATTATATTAGTTAAGAAATAACAGATTGCGTATATACAATATTAAGGTGATGACAACAACCCTCACTGTCTCTAGGTGCTGCTTCAGACAGGGCATTCTGCAGCAGGGACACCACCCGTCGTGCAGCATCCAGCAAATCTCCCTATCACAACAGCCCACATAACAGAATAACATTAGTGTATGATTCAGTAGGGCTAGTCCAGGTCTGGAAAGTAGTTGGGCCAGATTTTTAAACCAAGAAATTTAGCTGGGCCAGACATTTTCAGCGGCCCAGTAAGCAACAGGTAATGGCATTTTAAACAAACACAAATCAAGGTACATTATTTTAAAAAACTACAACTGAACAGAATCTGAGAGCAATATTTTTTTTCACTTCTGAAATGAGAAAAATATTTTGGTCGTATCTGACCTAGACGCATCCCAAAGAAAAAAAATGCCTATTAGATGGTAAACAGACATAAAGAAAAAGGGAAAAATCGTCTATAATCATCATCCGCTTATACTGTGGTGATCCATTTCACCCACACAGGCATGATCACCATTAGCGGTTTCCACATTATTGTCGAGGTGACTATTCACTTTACCTCTGCTTTCTCCGACATCTTCCTGATTCTGCCGCCAACAAGGGGCTCATAGGGTGGAGACTGAGGGTGTTAAACAGACCAATCTTTTGTCACTGAATGCAACAAATAATGTATTTATCTGTCAAAAGTCCAGCACCAGGAAAAGCAACAGAGTGACAGTAGAAACTGTAATAATAATGGAAGTGCGCCGCCCTACAGGGAAGGAGGAGTGATGGGAGTCCCGGTGGTGGCTAAGCGCGCGTGGGGAGAGGCGTCGTACTGTGAGGCTTCATGAACTTCCGATGGGGCAGTGCTGTCATACAGCGGGGAGCCTGAGAGGGGCACTGTGGCCGGGTGCGAGAGCCCTGGGTAATGAGTTGTAGAGCTGCGCAGTGTCACGATCGGGTACAAGCAGGCAGGCGATCGTGCGGGCAAGGCGTGCAAGGAGCAAGCGGACAGGCAAAAACGGGAGTTTAATTAGGAAGCGCGGACGGGGAAACATCTCACGCATACAAACATCAATGACAGACACTGGACTCAGGTAAGACACGGACTGAAATACACAGGACTGAGCAAATTAACTAGATACAGCTGGGTACAAATCGGGAGAAAACACGTGGGTAATCAGGGGGCGTGGCACACAGGAGGAGCGGACGAGCCGGGCATGACACGCAGGAACTGAGAGCCCAAGCTGTTGGACATTCCACTGGACTAGGAGACTGGGGTGAGTGAGGAGGAGCTCATTGACCACAAACTGGGATACTGGCTGTGTGTGAGCAATGGGGTGGAGATTAAGGAAAGACGTTAAATCAGCATGCAGTGTTGCCTGGAAACAACAACAAATATACTAGTGTCACTGTACTAAAACAATATCAAAATAATGCCTATTTTTTATTCATTTTACTTGTAGAGTGCAAAGTACAAAGGAAAACAAAGAGTAACTATGGCGAAATAAATCAAAGCATGTCCCAGAATGATGGGCCTGAATGGATCAGGACAGAAGAAGGCGAAAGTCCTGTTAACGAGGTGAGACGATGCAGACACAGGCCAGGATGTGGGTATAGGCGAGAACAAGAGGGAAGACGGGGGCCCGAGACTCAGCATGGGGACAGGTGGGGGAGGGGAGGCACGGGCTCACCTGGAGCTGCTCCCGGAGGTGCCGCTATGACTCATGGGTAACATGCCGGAATGGGACGGCACCTGTAGGCTGGACCAGTTGTCATGGGAGGGCAACATGGACAGACAGGTAGACGAGCTGTCTGAATAAGCAGCTGCAAGTATAAAACAATAAATGAAGCAGGTATGTGGTGGGCAGTGTTACAGCGTCCTTAATATGGTCAATACAGAAAAGGCATGTTATCATGTTATGTATATACTGCCTCCAGTTACTTAATGCCTAACTTTAATACATTGATTGATTTGTTCACTGCTGCAGCCTGTGTCAACTTTCCTTTCAGACAGATGTAAAGTCCATTCTGTTTTTGTTCTGTGTAGTTTTTTTTGAACAGCATATGGCTGAATTCTGTTAAACCTCAGACTGAAGAAAATTGTGTTAATTGAAAAGCAAATATCAAAAACTCAGTCTGCAGGAATGTTTTTCTAAATATTTCTGTGGACTTTTGGAAATTTCACGAAATTCCATTGCTCCATTACATAAACACTGAGTGAGATTTCATTCCCATTACTGCAACGTATGAAGAGGATTATGACTTATTACTTTAGGTTATCGGACTGAGTGAGTTTTGGAAATTTGCTCTTCGATAACTGAAGCAGTGCTGTGAATGCAGAGGTTATATGCGTCGCATATCAACAGAACTGTATGTTTATGTCTTGTCTTAATTATTTTGATTAAATGTCTAACTATTCCCAATATGTGTGAACATACTTGGCCAAATAAAGCTGATTCTGATTCAGTCAGAGGGTAATCGTCGGTGTGCTGTACTATCGTGGTGACCCACACAGAGAGCTTAGGACCATGATTTCAGTGTGTGCTTGTGTGAGGGGACAGGCAGGGCGGCGGCTCACTGGGTGATGCACTCCTGTGGGTATAGGGGCTGGGATAGGGGGCGGAGCAGTTACTCCTCAAGGAGGAGTAACAGTCACAGCCGTGGGGGGAGGAGAGGGAGAGGGTGCTCCCAAACTGGGGGTGTGGGTTTGATGAAGAGCAGAGAGACCCTGAGCCTGGGATGAACCAGCTGCCTACTGAAACGAAAGCGGATAAAGACAGAAACTAGAACCTCAAACTAAACAACACAAACAACAATATCAAGTTATATTCAATCATTAAACCGTTATATATTTAATCTAAACAATAGTAATAAATATCGTTCCGATTCAAAATATCATTTACGGGTGAATCTTATGACTTGCATTGGGAAACAGGAAACGGGCCAAGCTGCAGGGCCAGTTCAAAGGCATAGTGCGAGGCGCCCAGAAAGGGGGCGAGGTCTGGGCGGAGTCAGCTAAAGAAGAAAAAGGCCTGACCTTTTTCTGGATGCTGTGGACTGTGTTTGTGTGTGAGCTGCAGCTGCATGTTCCTTACATTTTTTTTATTAACACCAGCACCGTGAGGTTTGGCCTGGACTGGGTCCTGTCCTGCATGGTTGAAGACATGTTGACTGATGGTCAGCCCGTGTTCTGTTGGATCCCACAGAAAGGAAATGGGAATCCCGTTTGGATCGGATGCTGACAGTTGAAAAAAAACTCATGTCTGTGTGTTATGAAAGAATATCAATAAATGTTTCCGAAAGGGGATGACTCATTTGGTAATTATTTACGGCTTATGTTATGGCTGAGAAATTTACAGTCTTTACTAAAGTCTGACTTCTTTCGAGTCACCTTTAATATAGATTGGACACTCTCTATGCTATGTACAATACTTATATAGATGGTACATGTTTACTTGCTTGCACAGATGGTTGATTAGGTAATTAGTGTAAGTGTGTGTGTGTGTGTGTGTGTGTCCAATCGCATGTATGTCCAAGGTCCATAGTAAGTAATATACACTGATCAAGAGATGCCTGAAAGTGGATGAAAGAGGACATTAGTGGGTGTATCACTTAGTGTAACGGGTGCAGGAAAATGAGCAGGACTGCAAGCCATATAATGACCCACTGTCCTTATCTAGCTCTTAATACAGTATGCATACAGTGATGTATCTACAATGGACAGCTACTATAAGCAGATAGCACAGTACAGGTGCTTAATCTGTATGCTATTTCCATCCATCCATTGTCCAAACCGCTTATCCTACTGGGTCACAGGGGGTCCGGAGTCTATCCCGGAATCAATGGGCACGAGGCAGGGAAGAACCCAGGATGGGGGGCCAGCCCATCACAGCTCACACTCACACACCATTCACTCACACATGCACACCTACGGTAAATTTAGCTACTCCAATTAGCCTCAGCATGTTTTTGGACTGTGGGGGGAAACCGGAGGAAACTAGCAGCTTTGTGTGGTAATTGTTTGTATTAAAAATACATTGGATCAAGTCAAATTATTTTTATGAAGAATTAACATCTAAAAGCTGCTAGTAGACCGTGGGAAAATAATTTTTCTATTTTCTTGCTGCCATCTCGTGGCCAAAAGTAGGTATTGCAATTTCCATCATATGTAAGAGGGCCTGCCCATCAGAGTAATGTACATCCTGTGACATGTATTGACTATCAAGACAAACTGAAACACGGTGTATTAGGCTGTCAATGAGTACTGGACTAGGGTGAAAAACTGCCTGATAATCTACCTATTAACTAGAAGAGTACAAACTGGAGACGGATCCCCTAATACAGAGGGATTAACGTCTGTGCCACATCCAGAACCATTCAGTGTAGGAGTCTGGTGGTTCTACTGGATACTGACAAGTACCCAGCCCCTTTGTTCCCTCTGATAATCATCAGTCCTCCTCTGAATGCCTTCACCACTCTATTCCTGAATAGGTACACATTTAAATATGCTAGCAAGATCAAGGTATTGGGATAACTGTTAGGTTCGCTGTTCAGAGAGTTGCAGTGAAAACCATCATACACAGTGGCCCTTTCTGGATAAGATTACCTCCCTCTGATCTAACAGGTCAAGATCAAAGCAAGGTGCATTGCAATGTCTGACACCCAGCACACTACAGCATATAAAATACAGGTATCCATCGCCTTCCGCATTTGGAACCAGGACCACTTGTTGCAAGTCAATTTGGGCGTATCTCAAGTTATACGAGAGAGGCAAGACATTAAGGACAGTATACACAGTACTGAAATAATAATGTACATATTAAACCACAGCACTTAATAAACAGATACTGCACTTACATTTCACAAAAAAAAAATAAAGCACAGATTGCACTAAGAAATCAAAAGATGCATGTGCTAGCAAACAGTGGGAGCTGAGGAAGAAGCAGTGGTGAAATACTTTATTGTACAGTACAGTAAGTTTCTTTTTATAGAATGAAATAGCATACAGGGGGCGGCATGGTGGTGCAGTGGTTAGCACTGTTGCCTCACACCTCTGGGACCCGGGTTCGAGTCTCTGCCTGGGTCACATGGGTGTGGAGTTTGCATGTTCTCCCCGTGTCGTCGTGGGGTTTCCTCCGGGTACTCCGGTTTCCCCCCACAGTCCAAAAACATGCTGAGGCTAATTGGAGTTGCTGAATTGCCCGTAGGTGTGCATGTGTGAGTGAATGGTGTGTGAGTGTGAGCTGTGATGGGCTGGCCCCCCATCCTGGGTTCTTCCCTGCCTCGTGCCCATTGATTCCGGGATAGACTCCGGACCCCCTGTGACCCAGTAGGATAAGCGGTTTGGACAATGGATGGATGGATGGATGCTGAGGCTAACTGGAGTTACTAAATTGCCCGTAGGTATGCATGTATGAGTGAATAGTGTGTGAGTGTGCCCTGTGATGGGCTGGCTCCCCATCCTGGGTTGTTCCCTGCCTCGTGCCCATTGCTTCCGGGATAGGCTCCAGACCCCCCACGACCCAGTAGGATAAGCGGTTTGGACAATGGATGGATGGATGGAAACAGCATACAGATCTTATAAGCACCTGTACTGTGCTATCTGCTCATAGTAGCTGTCCATTGTAGATACATCACTGTATGCATACTGTATTAAGAGCTAGACAAGGGTCATTATATGGCTTGCAGTCCTGCTCATTTTCCTGCACGCGTTACACTAAGTGATGCACCCACTAATGTCCTCTTTTATCCACTTTCGGGCATCTCTTGATCAGTGTATATTATTTACTATGGACCTTGGACATACATGCGATTGAACACACACACACACTTACACTAATTACCTAATCATCCATCTGTGCAAGCAGGTAAACATTTACCATCTATGTAAGTATTGCACATTGCATAGAGAGTGTCCAATCTATATTAAAGGTGACTCAAAAGAAGTCAGACTTCAGTAAAGACTGTAAATTGGCAGCCATAACATAAGCCGTAAATAATTACCAAATGAGTCATCCCCTTTCGGAAACATTTATTGATATTCTTTCATAACACACAGACATGAGTTTTTTTTCAACTGTCAGCATCCTTCTCGATTGTCAGAAGCTCTGCGCTAGAGGGAGGTTTACTGGTCTTATACTCTTCTGGCACCTTGTGTGATTCCTGACTTGGGACATCAGTTTGGCTCCTTCTGTATGTGGTTTACATTGTATTTGTTCTTTAAAGTTGCCCCTTCAGAATTAGACAGTGTAACCAGCTTGCCACATATTGCCTGGATGACATAAGGTCCGGTAAAATCCGGTTCCGTTCTTCCTCCTTTCCGTCCCCGCTTCCTCATGTTGAACAGAAGCGCCTCATCTCCAACATGATAAACTGTGTTTTGGTACCTCTTTTGTATTCGTTTACCACATGCCTGCTTCTGTTTTTCCTGTTACTAGGAGATGTTTTCAGCTGTTGTTGCTTATTGTCTCAACTACTTTATTTTTTTCATCAAAAAACGTGCCGTAGCTTTTCTCATCGGGAAGAATAATTGTGGAAAGCTGAAGTGGAAAAACATTCATAGCAAATTATTATTATTCACAGATCATTATAAAGAGTCATTTTCTAAAAGCATTAAGAACAATGTAATTTGCTGTTTCAAGATATGTTTTTAAATAACTACTTGTCAGTCATAAGAAACTCTTCAACACACATGATCCGATCTTGCCACAAATCATTTTTAATCTCACTTTTGTTGCCAGCAGTTCAGACATTAATGGCTGTGTGTTGAGTTATTTTGAGGGGACATCAAATTTACACCATTATACAAGCTGTACACTGATTACTTTACATTCTATCAGAGTTTCATATCTTTAACGTTGTCCCTTGAAAAGATATAATAAAATATTTACAAAAATGTGTGGGGTGTACTCACTTTTGTGAGATACTGTATATTAAGGGATTGATTGTCAATAATATCAGTAATTCCTGATGTAATGTTAAAAGAATAGAGCCTGTCTCACACAGTTCTAAAACAACCTCAAAAACAGACTTACCATTTTATGTCATCATTCGTTTTCTCATCCAGGCCATTGGTTTGGGGATGATATGCAGCAGTGATCAACGGCAGAACAGGGGCTCTGAACGCAGTATGGATTAAAAAGGAATTAACCATCTCTCTCAATATAAAATTAGGATCATTTATTCTCTACAGAGGCCCCCATAGAATAGTGCATCCATCCCCTCACTCATGTTTAGACAGACGTAAGGCAACAGGCCAATGACATTCAGAACAGCAACAACATCAACAATTGTACAGCTAGTTTTAAAATTTAATAAAAAAGACAAACCAATTAGGTAATATTAATGAAATTATTAAAATGTGCAGATTAATAGTCAGAAATAATTTGCGATTTTAAGAGCGGAAAGGATACATTAAAACTCAATTACATTTATCCCTTAATAATAAAAAAAAGGTTTTTGAATTTTACATCATGATAAATGAGAACTATATGTGATTACTAATTACTGTTGACTAATTTCCTGTCTGGACGTTTCCCTCCTCATTGTTAAAAGTCATTATATGTCTGGGTGCCAGTCAGTGGAAGCACACAGACATGTTGGCCAGCTGTCATATTCATTCAGCACCAGCCCATCAAGTAGAGAATTCAGCACCACGGACAGTGACCTGTGTTACAATGACATCAGGTCATTGGCTCTAAATATTTTTCTAGAAATAACTAAATGGCTCTATTGTAGAAATTTCCAGCCAGAGTCTTGTGGTGCGTTCGTTTTTCTCTCGGAACTTGGAAATTCCAAATTGGGTGACATCACATCCAACAATCTCCCGTTCAAGCTAGCACAACTCGGAACAAACATGGCTGCCTCCATGAATACGCTGCTGTGTTGTTGCTTTATATTTTAGCAGTTATGGAGTAAGATTATTATTTCAGACAAATAAACAAGAAACAGGAACTAGTCAAACCACATTAAAAGCTTTATAAAGTATTTTAGTACATTCATAGCGATATTCTTTTTTCGAGAGGCAAACAAACTACAAACAAACCAAAAACACTAACAAGTCTGGTAAAAATCTGATATTGCATGTTAGGATACTGTTTACGGTCACAATATGGTATTCTCTAAATCGAACACGTGCAATTACATTAATAATTACTAATAATTATAAATAATAATAATAATAAATGGGCGGTATGGTCGTGCACTGGTTAGCACTGTTGCCTCACACCTCTGGGACCCAGGTTCAAATCTCCGCCTGGGTCACATGTGTGTGGAGTTTGCATGTTCTCCCCATGTCGTCGTGGGGTTTCCTCCGGGTACTCCGGTTCCCCCCCACAGTCCAAAAACATGCTGAGGCTAATTGGACTTGCTAAATTGCCCGTAGGAATGCATGTGAGAGTGCATGGTGTGTGTGAGTGTGCCCTGCGATGGGCTGGCCCCCCATCCTGGGTTGTTCCCAGCCTCGTGCCCATTGCTTCCGGGATAGGCTCCGGACCCCCCGTGACCCAGTAGGATAAGCAGTTTGGAAAATGGATGGATGGGATAATAATAAATTTAACAAAATAAACATTTTTAAGGATTTGTAAAATAGAATTAATGTTGAGTGTGTAAGCCGCCATGTTGAAATTACGTCACAGGGGCAACTCGGACAAGAAGATTCTGTCAGACATTAACGTCATAAAAGAGGCGTTT
This sequence comes from Brienomyrus brachyistius, assembly GCF_023856365.1. Lineage (NCBI taxonomy): Eukaryota > Metazoa > Chordata > Actinopteri > Osteoglossiformes > Mormyridae > Brienomyrus > Brienomyrus brachyistius. Next base: position 10,448 of record NW_026043455.1, read on the forward strand.
CTAATGGGAAGTGATGTTTTTCGTGACGTTTTTGTCCGAGTTGGAGTGAAATAATCAAACGCAGCATGTGTTCCTATTTGAAGAGAATATTCTATTTTTATTCTAAGGAACTACAGAAAATCAGCTCTGCATGTGATCTCCCCTTTACTGCTCGAGCAGGGCACACGCACATCAACAAGTGTCAAGGCAGCAAGTGCATGCAAACAACTTCTCAGGACGGTTACAGTATAGGACCTTCAGAAAGAGCCAGACTGCGGCGTCATTCAGAGATTCCATTGTCTAAGGCTTGCACTAAAACATTACAGCATATTTAAACAAAGTAGCATGGCACCTGTGTCAGAATCCCTCCCTGCCTTGTTCTGTTCTCTCTTTGTTGTCCCCATTTAGCCAGCACATGTCACTGGCCATCCTGACTCCTCTTTTGATTGTGGGTTTTAAGGATATCAGTGGGTCTGTGTTTTCATAATTGTCCCCCAGGCCACCATGCTGCTCAGCCCTTGATTCCAACTACAGTTGCAATCAGGTGGTTCTCAATCTACTAGGACTGTATAACAGGATTGGCCACCTGTTCTACCTTTACTCGTTCAGCCGCATTCATGAGTCTGGCCTATAGGTTATTCAAATTTTGTCCTGCCAAATTTACCGGACAGGAGGTGGACACTGCAAATGAATGTGTGAATACTCCAATACCTACATCTTTACAAGTTACCTGAAGTGGTTTGGTAAATGATTGTGAGGTTGGAAGTCCTTCTTGATGTCTGTTTGCAGCTCATCCACCAGCAACTGCACGAGTTGTCGCTCCCAGAGGGAATCCCACTCTCGGTCCGCTGGAGGGTCCATCTCACTGTAGCTGGAGTATGTTTCCATCAGTCACTTGGCGTGGGGCTCACAGAATTTACCAGGCTCCTGTTTAATCTGACGCACCTTAGTCCAGTCCATGCATCTGGGGAACTTCTCTGAAAATCTCTGGCAGATTCTTTGCAGCTATACTTGATATTGGGTACTTGCCGCAACTAAGTAATGGGTTGTTGAATCAAAGTCCCGTTCCATGTCAAAAATAACCCCATTTTAGGGTTTTGTTAAACAACTGGTCTAATTTGGATGCAGAGGTTCTGCACGGAAGGCCCAGTCTCTGAAGGGCTGTGGCATAGCGAGGCCTGTTCTGCCTGGAATCCGGCAGGTCACTGGCAACATCCCCCAACTCCTTCATCTATAAGGTCGGGAAACCAGAACGTTTACTCCCCCTTATGGATAAGGACATACCAACGTTGGGGCAACTCCTGCTGCCTGAGTCTTCAACCAAGTCCAAAACAAAAGTATACAATGTTAGGAAGGGTAATTCAATGGTATGAGACTGAAACTAGAAACTGTAAATCGGATGGAGTTAAATAGCAATACTGTGGAAGAGGCATGGGAATTTTTTAAAAGCACATTGTTGCAAGTGCAAAAGAACTTCATACCCATTTCCAGAAAAACTAAATCTAGGAAACTGCAACCAAGCTGGTGTCATGACCTGCTTGTACGATCCTCGTGTGTGCCACGCCCCCTCATTAACCATGTGTGCTGCCCCGATTGTAACCAGCTGTTTTCTGTCAGTTTGAGTAGTCCTGTGTATTTAGTCCACATTCAAGTCTGTTTCCCCAGTCCTGTCATTGAAATCTCTCGCTGTTGGTACCTGTTTTCATCAATAAACCCTCATTCCCGACTCTCCGTTTCCCGGATCCTTGATTCCTCGCTTCCTGCCTGTTCGTCCAGCACGCGATGTCACAGGTGGTTTACTACGAAAATTAAGAATAAAGTCAGGAGCAAAAGGGCTTTCTTCCACAAATGGAAATTAACTAATGATTTCAAAATAAAGCAGGAGTATCTAAGTCTACAGGTTTAGTTAATAACAGTTATAAGGATGACGTTAAAAGTTTCTTCCAATATTTTAACTCCGAAAGAGCTCTAAAAGCTGAAAATCACTCATTTGCAGGATAGTAAGGGCCTTATAATTGAAAATGAAATTGATATAAATGAGTTTAATGATTATTTTACAATGGCTGTTCACAGTAGAATAGCTTACCACCATTTAGTACAAATACAACGATGTCTATGACCAATATATGTATAACTGAGGCTGATGTGGTACAAAGCCTAGCTAAGCTCAAAATAAATAAATCGCAAGGCCCTGATGGCATCTTATCTATAGTTTTAAAAGAGATGAGGGGTATTATTAGCCAACCTTTAACTTTACTATTCCAGAAATCATTATCTGCTGGTGTGGTATCTTCTGATTGATGTTAGATCATGTCTCATGTCCAGAGAGGCTACAACAGGATCTGGATTTAATTAGCGACTGGGCTCATACGTGGCAGATGAAATTTAACATAGATAAATATAAGGTAATCCATGCAGGGAGCAGAAATATAGTAAATATAGTAAAGTACAGATATTTTATGGGTTCCACTGAAATAAAGGTAGCTGATTACGAGAAAGATCTCGGTGTGTATGTTGATACTTCCATGTCCCACTCTTGCCAGTGTGGGGAAGCATTAAAAAAAGGCAAAAGGATGTTGGATTAAACTCCACACACCTAGAGATGTAAGTCAAGAGAAGTGATGCTACGATTATATAATTCCTTGGTAAGATCCCACCTAGAATACTGTGTGCAGGTTTGGTCACCATACCTTCAGAAGGACATTGCTGCCTTGGAAAAGGTGCAACGTAGGATGACTAGAATGATTCCTGCACTTAGAGGAATGTCTTATGAGGAGAGGTTCGCTGAGCTGAATCTGTTTAGCCTCAAGCAAAGGAGACTATGGGGGGACATGATCCAGGTATATAAGATTCTAACAGGTCGGGATGCTGTTCAGCCAAATGACCATTTCAATATTAATTTAAAATACTAGAACTCGTGGCCATAGTGGAAATTAGCTGGAGAACATTTAAAAATGAATCTGAGGAAGCACTTCAATTCAATTCAATTTTATTTATATAGCGCTTTTAACGACATGCATTGTCACAAAGCACTTTACATTTAACCGGCCAGAACCCCACCAAGCAAGCCTGAGGCGACAGTGGCAAGGAAACTCCCTCTAGCAGGAAGAAACCTTGAGTGGAACCTAGACTCAGAAGGGGACCCCATCCTCCTCTGGGCGACCAAGGAGCATGAAACTGCATTTACATTGACATTCATTAGAGTTCATATAGTTATAAAGTCCCAGTTGGTTTCATGTAGTTATATCCAGGAGTCCAGGTGCGGGTTCACACGGTGTAGTCGGCTCGGTATCAGCTCGAAAAAGAGAAGATGGAGAAGAGTTATTGCCCTACACCTAACCGGCAGGACTAAAGCAACTATGACAGCCTGCCTAAAAGAGTGACCTGGAAGGAAGCACAGGCATGAGGGTTTACAGAGGTTTTGGCGTCAAGCCACCTCCCATCCACAGCTTAAGTGATCGGCGAGAGTGGCAGGACGACAGCACCAATCCCCCCTTTCCCCTTCAATCTCAAATAACTATGAACCTCCAGATTTCCCATTCACCTTAGAAAAGAAGATTTAACTATCCAAAAGACTGGCGAAAGAGGTACATCTTAAGCCTTGACTTAAAAGCAGAGATTGTGTCTGAGTTCCGAACACTAATAGGAAGTTTATTCCATAGCTGTGGTGCTTTATGAGCAAATGCTCTTCCCCCAAAGGTAATGTTCTTTATTCTGGGTACGGATAGAATACCTCCATCTCGTCATCTAAGTGTATGATTCGGAACGCAAATGAGGTCACTCACATACTGCGGTGCAAGACCATTTACAGCTTTATAGGTTAAGAGCAGTGTTTTGTAGTCAACACGAAATCTAACTGGCAGCCAGTGCAGTGAAGATAAAATTGGGGTAATATGATTATATGTTTTAGTTTAACTATTGCTAGTAGCGGTTCAATCAATGCTGGGAGCATCGCTGAATAATTTTGATGGAACAGGTTCTAGCATACAAGTAGATGAATTTGAAGATAAAATTAAGTACATCAGTTCTGACTGGTTAACCAATATTCAATATTCAAAATGTTCTGTTTAATTGAGCATATTTTTGGTCAAAAAGTTTCATAAAGTCGTCACTGGAAAATAACCAGTGGTCTGGTTATTAGTCAGCTTGGACACCATAGTAAATAGGAATCTAGGATTATTTTTGTTTATTTCAATTAGTTCTGATAGATACTAGATGATTTGGCGGCACTAAGAGCCTTTTTGTAGCTACCCATAGCCTCTTTCCATGCTAGTTCGAACACCACTAGTTTAGTATGATGCCACTTACATTCTGTAAGGACATAAAACTTATAGGTCCTGCAGGCCCCAACTCTGATCAGCCTGCATCAGTCTATTTCAGAGCTCCGCTGGCCCAGGCAAGACTGGACTCAACTCGTCAAACCACCCCTTTTAAGGAAGGCAAAGGCCTGCCGGCTCCTGAGAGACTGGATAGGAATAACTGGAGCAGCACAGAAAAAGCAAGACCTTTCACCCCCGGAGTGACCAGAGTTCCACAATCAATCCACAGCAACAACAGCTGTCAGCCTCCAGACACAGACACCTTTTCCACTATAAACAGGATAACTCAGCACACATAGATGTTAGGGACAAATACACGCATGTTTGGTCTCGTTTGAATAGGCATGAGACGAGGAGTATTATACTCTCAGATTTAAGGCAGTATAGCTTTTCCTAAGAGAAATACAGAAACTTCGGCTCAACCCACCAAACTGAGAGAGATTCTCTCATGGTAGAACAAGGGAATTACAACCACCCCCTAAAGTGATCTGATTGGCTGGGGACTTGAGAACCAAGGTCAGCAATGCCCCTAAAATTAACCATTGACCGAAATTAGTCAGTCTTCAGAAACATGCCATCACCTGGTCTGGATACTTAAGGAAGGGCTTCAGAAGTAGTCGGGGAGTCACTCTGTAATCAGAGCTCCCGCAGAGAACTGGGTGAAAGTCTATCTGTAGTCAGATACTTTCCACAGAACTTTGTTCACTCTCAGCTGAGGAATGTGAATACATGATATGAAGACAACTGGATCACAACTGGATCACGGGGGAATCATAAGCAGGGAAGAACACACAGGCAAACAGCAGCAGCAACATTAAAGGCAGGACTGAGAAGCACATTTATACAAGGCTAAGCAGGGAGCAAACTAGAGGCACCTGAAATGAGTAACACAAGGGCAGGAAGGAGAGGTAAAACAAACGCGGAACAGGCATGGCACGTTATACCACACTAGGGAGGAAACGGGAGGTTCAGGAGGGCAGGGTGTGGCAGGGATCCGTTTCAAAATTTAATTTTGGCTTGTACAAACCTTGGTAAAAGCTGCAAAAGATCGATCAACCACTTTCTGAGCTATTGTCTTAACAAACAAAGCATCTGTTGGGGTGGCGGTGTCTGGGGAATACCATGTGTAATACACCTTGTGAAGATTTATATGTAAAACAAAATATTTTTTGATTCTATCACACATATAGAAATTATCCATCCATCCATTTTCCAAACCGCTTATCCTATTGGGTCGCGGGGGGTCCGGAGCCTATCCCAGAATCAATGGGCACGAGGCAGGGAACAACCCAGGATGGGGGGCCAGCCCATCGCAGGGCACACTCACACACCATCCACTCACACACACACACCTACGGGCAATTCAGCAACTCCAATTAGCCCCAGCATGTTTTTGGACTGTGGGGGGAAACCGGAGTACCCAGAGGAAACCCCACAACGACATGGGGAGAACATGCAAACTCCACACACATGTGACCCAGGCGGAGACACGAACCCGGGTCCCAGAGGTGTGAGGCGACAGTGCTAACCACTGCACCACCATGCCGCCCCTTATAGAAATTATTCTAGGTTTAAATAGTAATTTAGCTGAGTAACTAGGCTGAAATTCTAGATAGTTGCAATTTTAAGAATTATTACTATTATTCACAGCTTTTAAGCATGCAGTTGGATGACGGATGGATGGATATTCAGCCACCAGAAATGCCAATTGTTGTTAAGAGGATCAAAGTCTGCAAAGTAGTATGCAGGGTTTAAGGCCAGAACACAGCATACTCTCCGACAGAAAGCATAAAGTTCACTGGGGGAATTTCTGTGGCCACTGCCTGAACAGCATGTGTGGAGAATGTTTATGAGGGTCGAGCCATGCAGAGCTGCTGGCCCTGGCATGTAATGATGAATCACAAATCAGTTAAAAATCGGTGCAAATGCATGAAGATTTAAACCGGCTGATGTGGAAAATGAATCACTATTGTAGGAGTACTTCACAGTACTTTAACAGAAAAACTGGTGTAATATTACATTTGATTTCACAATGTGAGTTTGACGTCAGATGTCACTGCGTATCACGTCGACATCGTACGTCAGTTTTTGGTTTTGAGCGAACGCGAGATGATGAATGAATTTGAAACTGAGGACGGCACAGTGGTTAGTGCTGGCTTCGGTCCAGGGCCCTTTCTGTGTGGAGTTCGCATGCTCTCCCCGTTTTCGCCGGGGACTCCAGGTTCCTCCCACGGTCCAAAAGCATGCAGGATAGGTTGACTGGTGAGTCTAAATTGGCCCTGTAGTTGTGTGAGTGTGTGCGACCTGCGGTGTGTAGGTGACTGCCTGGGCTTGGTTCCTGTCTGCGCCCCTTGTTCCCGGGATAGGCTCCGGTCTCCCCCGCGATCTCAGTTGGGATTAAGTGGTTTCAGAAAATGGATGGATGGACGCACCGCCCGATCTTCAATTGGCGGTGTGGCAGCATATTAGCTTTCCGGTAATCACAAACGAGGAGGAAACAGCGAGAAAAGCACAGACAAGACATAAACTGCATGCAAACATTGTAATAGACTGATAACATACACAAACAGGTCCACTGGCACCACCGTGAGCTGAGTGAAGATTATTAAAAGGGCAAAGCACGCTAAAAAGCTGCACATGCAAACCTTAGCTTATTTATTTGATTTATTTTTTTTTATTTACTTATTTTGATTTGGGATTTTTTTCAACAGTATTTTATTCAAATTCAGTTGCACTGTTCACAACAGTGTCAACAGTTCAGAAAGATAAATATAAGAATATTTTTGAATATATTTGTCTGCAGCTCATTCTGCAAAAAATGAGAAAATTGTATCGTGAACTCAGAATCGTGAATCGTATCAAATGGTGAGTTGAATGTATCGTTACATCCCTAGTTCTTACAGTAGTACTATGGTATGGTGGAGCCACATGACAGGAAGGCAGTACATTGCGAAGTCTGTTAAGAACATCATTCGCACTGAACTGCCCTCCATTGACCAGCTGTACTTTAACTGCCACAGTAACAAGGTTCAGTCTATAATCCAGGACTCTGACCACCATCCACAAACACTGACTAGCAGATTCATGAACAGCTTCATTCGCCAAACAATTCAAACCTGCAGCTTTTGCATCCCCTGTAACAGTCATTTCCACGGCAGCTGCACTGTACAGCTGTTACTGCACTTTATCCACCACTGACCACGTATCATCCAGTTTTGTCCTGCTTTGTATCGCACTGTTTCTGCACCATGTTGTCTTGTACTCCCTTGTGTTGTTATGCACCATCTGTGTTGTTCTGAGCAGTGCCATGATGCAATATTACAAAAAGATCTTGAGGAAATGCAGAGTTCTGGAGGAGATTCTCACAGATCATGGCATGTGTTTATACTGAAGAAACTGTACAAATTGCTAGACATAAAACACAGGACTGGCAACTGTGGTACGTTTTAACACCTTGATAAAAAACTTAAAATCCATAGTAAGTAGGACAATCTCATAGAACCTTTACTAGTCATTGTTCAGAAGATTAACACGGATTAAAAACCATTACTATGAAAGCACGCTAATCAGTTAAGTTGATTATGTGGAGAGAGAGAAAAAAAACTGTCTTTGAAAAAGATCAACCATAGAACGAAGCTGCAGCATTGACACCCCCTAGTGGTGATTTGAAGATAGTTCTGTCTGTAGCAGCTAAGCAGTAGATTTGGCGTCAGGTGCCATGACAAACTCAGTGCTGCTCGGTTTGAACGGCAGAAGCACAAAAATAAAGGGGGCATCTACTGCACGCCCCCCACCCTTGAAAATGGTACAAATTATCATGCAACAGTTTTCTTAAGTAAGTCTTTTTGGGCGTCTGCAGAAACCTCCACGATGCGATTGCCCTGATTAAGAAGTGCGCAGCGGATACAATTTGGGATGCATCGTTCATCCGATTTATTAATATATAATTATTAGTATGTCTATATTATTTTAGAAACGTTACTTGACGAATATTTTTCATTGAGATTGATTCCCCGTTTAAAATTTTGGTGACACTTCATATTTTTTAAGAGAGACAGACAATTTGACGCATGCAATTTGCAGAAATATGTTGTGCCGCTATAAAGTACACAGGCAGCATGACAAACATAAGTACTCACTGAAGCCACGACATACGCCCGGCTGGCCCCAGCGGTACCCCTAAGAAGAAGGCTTTTTTCACAACCCACGACCATCACGAGGGCAAAAAAAACTGAATAGCCTAGAATTTAGTTAATTACAAGGCACATATTTATTGGAGCAAGAGCTCTAACATAAAACTACCTTGTAATTATAAAGTATTATGGCTGTGAACAATGTACAAACAGGCACAGAAAGTAAAATACTCCAAAAATGCAAAGAACCTAAATATTTTTGTTTCCACCGATTCACTCTTGATGTGTTAGGAGTCACAGTTCAGTAGCCTATTCTTCAGTATCTGCATTTAAGACCACCAACTGCTCTTTCTCCTCCTTCGCTCGTCGGCTCAGAGTATTGGACTTGGTAAGTAATGTTGCCCTTTTGGTTCCAGCAGCACTCTCTGCTTCCTCTGCCATGTGCTCAGCATCCTTTTGTAAACTCTCACATACACTTTCCAGTGAGACTCTCTTCCTCTTGAGTTCCTCAAGTTTTCTTTTTTGCTTTTCGCTCATCTTTCACCTTTGGTCAGAGGCGCTTTGGTTGCTCCCCCACACACTCTGACATGGTCGCATATAAGCCTCTGTGCAACAACTGTTTCCTCTGATAAGTTGCAGGTCTCCACCTCTATTCGTTCCACTTCGGCTTGCCCATAGGACAGCAGCAGCAAGTTCTTGCAGAACATCCAGAGGTCAGGATAAGGCCCACTAACTTTTTGATGTAAAAAGACATCAACTTTGGATGGTGCTGAAGGAATGAAGGATATAAAATCCAAGCCTTTTGCCTCATTGTGCAGGTGATTATCAGACTGCTGGGATATTGCATCACCTGTAATTACATTAATTACAGTAGATTAGATGCAGATCAACAATGTCAATACACAGAATCACATGTAGAATAGGAAAGTGATTTATAACCCAATTTTCCTATGATACCATAAATGTGCAATCATTTTAATTTAATCTTGAGATATCTCTAGGCTCATCAAAGAAAATATAACTGGGCTGATGCTTCTTTTCAAACACCAAGAGTCGGTCTTCTAAATACTGCTAAAATCTACGTGTTAACACTATTCAGTTCAGGGACGGATTATGGGTTGTGTGGGCCCCTGGGTAAAACGTTCGCGAGGCCCCCCCCCACCACCACCACCTGCACCACCACCACAACCACCACAAGTCAAGGGCCCTTGGCAGCCAAACACCCTCCCTATAGGGTCAGGGGACCTTGTAGGCAGAGGATCAAAGAATGTAGGCCCTCTAAAATAGACAAACGAAAATACATTGCTGATAAGCGTTGCAAATTGTTTTGGGCTTGGGGCCCACGGGCCCCCTGCACCCCAAGGGCCCCTGGGCAGCGGCCCCGCTAACCCGGTTTGTAATCCGTCCCTGATTCAGTTAGATGTGAAAAAAGAAAAGCATAATTTAAAAATAATATTCTGAACTATCCTATTCTTATCCTATGATTTACCAGCAGATATCCTGCCTGCCAACCGATTCTCCTGCGCAAACTTCTGCATGAGATTTCTCCTTTTCTGCTGGCAGTTATCTGGCTGGTGTGCATTTTGTTTGGGTCCAAGCACGTCATCTCATGTACAATCGAGTACTTCAGAGGGCATTTATCCAAGGCCTTTTTGCACATTTTTGAGAGCACAATCTGGCAATTTTTTTTAATCTGAAGGACACCAAGGTCACTTCCACTGCCTTTGGCTCCTGACTGTCTCTGACAAAAAGATGGTTTGTCAAATTTCCAGAATCTTTCTGCACACTCAGCCCAAGGTTAACACTACCTCAGCTGTACATATCAAACCAGCTCAAACTCCATGTTATTCACATATTTTTTACTTCACAATTGTTTGATACATTTGTATGTAAAGATACCAGTGAATTCACAGAAGTCCCACCTTGATGACAGCCATTCCTATATCCACCTCCTTTGGACTGAGCCAGAGTTTTTGCCTGTACAACAGCTGTACATGTTGCTACACAACACTTAAACATTCTATTTCCTCAATGAACTATTTTTTTTGCAGCAAAAGCCATGAAGCAGCAATAAAATCTTTAAAATATGCTTACCAATAAATATGGTTCTCCCATTTAAACACATGTAAAGATAAACCATGGATATTTAAAAATCATGGGTTCGTTAATGAGTTTAAATGTTATTGAATGGCTTACCTTAAACTTCTCCAGTAAGTCTTCAGCGGTGGAGTGGCTCATGTACTGTGATCCCAGAACCAGGACTGCACTCGAGAGCCATTCTCATAATTCACCCAATACCTGACATGCACATCCAGTTGTTTTCTTTTGATGGTCCTGTTCATACTTACGTCAAACATGACAACGAAGCTCCCTTTTAATATATGGAGCGAGTCCAAATCGCGCAAGAAAAGCGGTTTTATCTTTACCACAAGTGACCCTGCGAGTCAGGGAACATCACCCTGGAGACGGTGTGAATGTCATCATTGGACGTATAGGAGTGATGTCGGCAAACCGTTTGCAAAGCCCATAGCACTTCTGCTTTCAGTGTGGGTTGAGGAGGATGTACTGAAGGCATTATTTGTCATGGGATCCGGAGACACTGCCAAAACGGGTGTAGGCCTATCTTTAGAGGTTGTACTTATCTCCACTGAATAAACATAAATCTGGGCTTATTCTATACTGAACAAAAATATAAACGCAACACTCTTGTTTCTGCTCCCATTTTTCATGAGATGGACTTAAAGACCTACAATTCATTCCAGATACACAATATTACCATTTCTCTCAAACATTTCTCACAAATCAGTCTAAATGTGTGATAGTGAGCACTTCTGCTTTGCTGAGATAATCCATCCCACCTCACAGGTGTGCCACATCAAGATGCTGATCTGACATCATGGGTAGTGCACAGGTGTACCTTATACTGCCCACAATAAAAGGCCACCCTGGAATGTGCAGTTTTTTGCTTTATTGGGGGTCTGGGGACTCAGAACCGGTCAGTATCTGGTGTGACCACCATTTGCCTCATGCAATGCAACACATCTTCTTCGCATAGAGTTTATCAGATTGTCAATTGTGGCCTGTGGAATGTTGGTCCACTCCTCTTCAATGGCTGTGCGAAGTTGTTGGATATTAGTGGGAACTGGTACACGCTGTCGTATACGCCGGTCAAGCACATCCCAAACAAGAGCAGCTGACCTGAGAAATAAGAAATAAGCTAAGCTGGAAACCTGGACCCTCCGACCAAGAATGCGTGAAGTACCCTCAGAAGGTCTACTAGAAGATGTACGTAGAAGACTACTACAGATCAGCTGATCTACACCACAGCAACAGTGATCCTTGAGCTGGAGCCGGACCGTCTTTGAAGACTCCGTAAATCTCCGTATAATAATATATATCTACGGGAACGAGAAAGGAGAAAGCAGAGAACAAGAACAAGATTTGTAAATGTAAGATTTGAAGGACCCCCGGCATGAAAAATAGAATAGTTCTCGTCATTAGTGAACATGTGTCTCGTCATTGTGTATCATGGACAGTAAGAGGGGGATCAATAGAGTGTTGTTATTATAACGTCTAAAAAGTCTGTCGATAAATCAATAAGAAAATAAATGAAGTCGTTTTCGCGAACACGCGAACAGGGGCCGGACCGACTGTAGGGGGCGTGGCCAGAGACAGCCATAGCTGTCAAGTCTCCCGTTTTGGCCGGGAAACTACCGTATTTTACTTCTCTTTCCCGCCGTCCTCCCGTATTAGTATTTTCCCGTAAATCTCCCTTATATTATATAGTTGCTGGATAGTGTAGTGGTAAGATCGCCGCCTTTCACACGGGAGACCGGGGTTCGAATCCCGGTTGTGGCCAAAAATATATTTTATATATTTTATATATTTATATTATTTTATATTTCCTGTCTTAAAATGTAAGGGATACTGGAGCCTGGTTGCGGATGGCTCACGGCGGGTGCCGGAAAATTTCCTTTATTTTCAAATCCAAACCTTGACAGGTATGCTGCTGTTCCAAATCATGGGTGCATGTTACAAGTGCGGAACATATTTTAACTTAGTACTAACTTAGCATCATATTTGATCTGATTCGACTGAATATCCCAGGTTTCCATCTCTCATGCATCTGGTGTGACGTGTTTTCAGACTCTCAGGCTGGCGCAAAGAAATCTTACGGGAATTGAACGTCTCACTCCGGCCAGCTTACCAAAGTTCGGTAACCTTGGTATTGTGTGTAGGAGATTCGCTATAACTATAATTTCGTTCTCCATTTACATGCCCGTAGTGTCTTTAAGTGTTATGTAGTTTTGCCTGAAACGCAAAAATAAAACAAAGCAATTAAAGCCGATCAGTGGCTCAAATTGTGCTGTAGCGATTGAAGAACTTTTGTCGGAAGTTGGATTCGAACTTGGGATGCCTTACTTGGGAGAACAGAATACCAGAATAGAGTAGGTTAAGTCCAGCCTTGGCTTCCAAGCTGACGTTTTTCTACATATGTGCTTGTGTATCATGGACAGTAAGAGGGGGCAGGCAAGGAGAGAATTTCTCTCTTTGGGGATCAATAGAGTGTTGTTATTATAACGTCTAAAAAGTATGATGGTCTGTCGATAAATCAATAAGAAAATAAATGAAGTCGTTTTCGCGAACACGCCGAATTATAACTATAATTTCGTTCTCCATTTACATGCCCGTAGTGTCTTTAACCGGCTGCACAAACTGGATCCGCCTCCATTACGACACAACTTTGCCCTTATTGGCTTAAGAATTTAGTCACATACATGACGTATATCTGCTATTTCTCCCGAGAAGCAGGTAAAGCAGTGGTAACTGCTTTGTAGTTAATTTACCTGGTAAAATTAAGTTTAAATAAATGATATAAATACTGTAATAGTACTCGTGAGCTTTGTTTATTTGTTATTAGTTATTGTAATGTTGCGCTGCTTTATTTGTTTAATCGTCTAGTCTGTGGAGACATTCAAGTTAATCAAATAAGAATTGCACTGTACACTGTACATGACCATAAAAACTTTGTATCCTTGAAATAAATGTTTTTGATCTTTTCCTTGGCAGTTATCTTTTTACACAGGGCCTCTATGTACACGATAGTTTTTTTTTTCACGACTAACAGTATGGATCAGGAGTTGGTTATTGTAAAAGAAGTAATGTGCATGCAGGTGATATTTGTATAGATTTATCCACACCCTTGTAGCAGTGCTGCCATTGCAGTCAGATCTCGCAAACTAGGAGTATTAGTTGTCTTTATTTCTCTTTATTTCTTGACGCCAACCCTCTCCATTAATCCGGGCTTGGGACTGGCACCTACCTGAGCTGGCTTGCTCCCTTAAGTGGCTGGGTTAGGCTAAACTATATATATATATTTACCAAGACTACAATAAAACATCTCGAAATGTGTAGTCTAGCAAAACGCAGTTTAAAGAAGGTAGCCTACCTGGCGAAATTGCAAACAAATTAAGGGCGTTAGGCAGCCTTTAGATCCTACCCATCATGCACTGCAGTTTTTTGCTAATTCCTCAAATGGAAAACTGTCCATCCATCCATCCATTTTCCAAACCGCTTATCCTACTGGATCGCGGGGGGTCTGGAGCCTATCCCGGAAGCAATGGGCACGAGACAGGGAACAACTCAGGATGGCGGGCCAGCCCATCGCAGGGCACACTCACACACTATTCACTCACGCATACACTCCTATGGGCAATTTAGCAACTCCAATTAGCCTCAGCATGTTTTTGGACTGTGGGGGAAACCAGAGTACCCGGAGGAAACCCCACGATGACATGGGTAGAACATGCAAACTCCACACACATGTGACCCAGGTGGAGACTCGAACCCGGGCCCTAGAGGTGTGAGGCAACAGTGCTAACCACTGCACCACCATGCTGCCCCCTAAATGGAAAACCATTAAATACAAAAGGAAAACAAAAGTGCTGTAAGACTGTATACTTATGTGTATGTTAGTAAAGGCTGTAGCTGACACAACGGACCCCACTAATTAGAAAGGGGTAATTGTACACATGTGGCATCCAGTATGTTCTTCTATAACAGTTTTTAAAAAAAAAAAAAAACTCACATTACACAAATTGGCACTATCAAAACGAGGATTATGGGGAAAATGGGGACTGTGATGGAGATTACATACACGTAGGCATGGTATTTAGTTTTTTTTTAATCTGGTCACCTTCCAGAGTAATTGTAAACTAAAACCATCTTCACCCTATTTGATTCTTTATAAATGGACAATCAGTCGTGCAGTAAATGGGGGTATAGAGAGACACAGAGCTTGTCTAACAAGAAACCCTGGGAAGCTAACATTAATAGGGTGGGTATGGATAGCAAAACCATTGATACAGATTACAGATTTATATCTCACCTGAACCCTGGCGGGCTCCGTGCCAATAGGGGTTGGGATTAGGGTTAGTTAACTTAAGTAGTAATATTGATGTGTATATTCTCCTATTCTCCAGTCAGTGAATCGTGAAACGTAATGTTAATATGTTTCTATACCTATATGTTCTGCTTAAAAACCCATAAAGGCAAGCACAGTGTTTAGACATTCTGTTACTTAGACTAGTAAACACTAAGATCCTTCAGCTTTCAATTAACCTGACACAACAGTCTAAACAACAAATGTGTGCCATGTCATTTGTCATCTTTACATCTTGTATCCTTTATATGGTAATTGGATTTTCAAGGTGGAATTGCAGGTCGATCATTTTAAGGATCTAGATGTAAACCTCCCTGGTGTTGCTTTAATATTTTTTTTGCACAATTTGCTTCACACACTTCCTCCAGCAGAGAAGCTTACAATACTACACCCCACCAAATGACTGGATGATGCCTTTTTATTTAAGGTCTGGCTGTGAGCCTCGATTACCGATACACTATCTTCAGGCTCCTGCCGGGATCAGTCAGTATGGTGGACCTTTGGAGGAATGGGTACAAAACCATCAGGAAAGTTTGCAGGTGCTTCAAGAGTATGTGAAGGCTTAGTTGGAGGAACAAGCCACACCACGAAATCGGAAACACAATGAGTTGGTTAATGATTAGGGGTTTGATGAAGGTCAGCTGGTGTGTTTGCGGAACCATGTTCGAGGTAAAATACAGGATCATTGGGATGCCTGTTTGTATATGGTAGTTCGGTGTCCCCAAGATCAGGGTGCAGTTTACTCTGCAACTCCAATGGAGGGGGACGGGGTTGTCCGTCAAGTTCACCGAACAGAGTTGCGTCCAGTACCACAGGGGGTTGTTATGTCAGGGGAAGATGTTCTGGTAATGTCTCCTGAGTCTGGGTTGCCCACAGGGGCAACAGAAATGGAATCGGATGAGGACTCTGTGGTTTTACGGGGACAGGGCTGGTGGGAGGGGTCGCAATAGAGCATCCACAAGTAGGCCTCGTATAATGGAGGAGGTTATGTCCCCCCCGAGGTGTAGAGACCAGTTAAACGTTCGGTGAGGTCCACCACTGGTCATCATACCAACCCTTATAAGTTACCACGGTCAGTGAATGATCGTTCGGTTGGGGAGGAAGACCAGTGGTTTGGGGATAGAATTCTTAGCTGTGATCGTTGGGTCATCAATTTCATTTTGGGGGATGGATTGTAGCCAGGCAATTATAGGCAGGTATAGGAACTGCAGTTCGGACTGGAGGCATAGCCGGGGCGAGATGGCTGTGCATGTTCCGATGGTAGGGCATATTGGCAAAGGAGCAGGCACGGGAAAGACAGGCAGGGTCCTGATAGATTTGGGGGAGCATCGGCGGGCATATTGAATTTGCAGTGTAGCAGCCTTTCTGTTTGCTTGTTTCAGGGGTGAACAATCTTATCCGCAAAGGGCCGGTGTGTATGCAGGTTTTCGCTGCAACTCCCTAATTAGATTTCTAATTAGAGGACTGATTAGCTGAAGAGTCCTCATACCTGGTTTTGAAGAGCTGACCTAAAGGTTACCCCAAAAACCTGTTTTTTTTTTGTTTGAATGGGGCAGTGAGTCATGGGGTAAACTACTGTTCTTTAGGGGTTTTCAAGGTGGAATTACGGGTCGATAATTTTAAGGATCAGGTTGTAAACCTCCCTGGTGTTGCTTTAATATGTTTTATCTGAGGTTGTATCGTGTATTATCAAGCCAGCCGGCTTAGTGGCCTCGGGAGCGGGGTTTAGTGGGAGCAGCTGGCTAGTTTTATTTTCTTTTTTGTTTGTGTCTTTTTCTTTGTTGTATGTATATTTTGGGTTCATTATTAGGCAGGCTGGGCCTTTTGGCACCTGTAGTCTGGGTGCTGGATTGCCCATAGGGGTCTTTTTTATTGCTGTGATTTGCTGTGTCATTCACTAGTGTGATTTGTGCTGGATGTGTTTTTAAGGTTGTGCTGTGGCGTGTACCTGAGCAAACTTTGGGCAACCTGTTCTCTTGTTGGCTTTATTGACAAAGGGTGGATTAGTCTAATTACGGCCTGCTACAAATAGCTGCATATAACGTATAAAAAAAATCACCTTATGGGTGCTCCGTAGGGTAGCAAGATCTTGAGTTTTTTTTACAGTACTCGGGTACGTTTTAAAATTTTCGACCAATCAGCAAACATTATTCTGACAGCATAGCTGGGAAACCAATGAAAAGTGAGTGCAACGTTCTAGAACTTGACTTCGGGTTGACGCTCCCTATAAAAGAGCTGGGTACTGCTTCAAGGCGTTCAGTTGGCGCTACCTCCTGATAGAGTAGCACTGTACGGCTCTTGTTCCGTAAAACAACATCAAAAGGATGAAAAAAAAAACAATATTTAAAGAAGACGAAAAAAATCAATTTTTAAAGAAGACGAAAAAAACATCGTCTAAAAAAATAAGCCAAAAAAATAATATCCGAAGAAGGAAAAACATGCAAAGTAAAAAAAAACAAACAAAAATAAAAAACAATATCCAAAGAAGAAGGAAAAAAACATCCAAAGGGAGAAAAGAAGAACTGAAGGGCCAACGAGGTAGGAGGAAATACAAATTTCGTTTCAGCACCGTTGGAGTGCCAAGCCGTGAAAAGCATTTGGCCAGAAGACAAGGTAAGTGTTGTATCTGTTATTTTAAAACAGCGCTTTTCAAAATGCTGCTTTATAATCGTTTGAGATCGTTAGCCAGTGTGACAGCTGAAGGCTTTTTGAGTTTACCAACATAAAGTTTTATTTCTGTATTAGGACATTGTCAGGAACAATGATGTGTTCATCGCTATGATGTGGTCAAAAAGCGATGCATTGAATCTTAGAAACATTTGTGATTTTTCAAACGATGCTTTTCCTTTTATTTAATCAGTAAAATTTCCATCGGTTTTATATAGTGCCCCTTGAAATATGTCTTTAGCTCATTTTCCGGGCATTTTACTAGAATGCATCCTGAGAAATACACAAGCTCTGCTGCATTTCCGTGCCTCGATGTTTAGTGCCGAGTATAATTGTTGCAGTTGCCTTTTATATATTCCATGAGACCTGTTGGTACCAAGAGAAGTGTGAGACTGTCAGGGTGAATTTATCATACAATCGCACGCATAAATACCTGAGGGTTGCCAGTCCTTTTGCGTTGTTACAGGAGGACTAGAGCTGACGAGTGTGTTTCTACACACTATCAAGGGCATTGTAGTACAGTTTTCTCAGGTGGGAGAATGCTGCCGATCTCCTATTTGACAATACAGCCCTTGATATATTAGAATATTACAGAACTAGAAGCCTTTTGCAAGGAAGAATGTGAGAAAATCCCAAGTACAAGAACTGAAAGCCTTTCAGCTGGCTATAAGAAGCGCTTGTAAGCTGTGATATCTGGCAGAGGAGGTGTTACTAAGTACTGATTACGTAGGGTGCCCAAACTTTTGCAGAGTGCCATAATAATGTTTTTATTTTGTAATTTTGTTCAATTTATGGCATAAAAAGTAACTATTCATCAATGTTTGCTGAAAATATTGTGTATTTTTCCCCCAGTTCCTAAAGAGACTGTATTAACTGATATTGTTGCTTTTGTAATTGAAAAGATGTTATTTGTCAAGGGGTGCCAAACCTTTGCATAAGACTGTACACAGTGTGTGTATGTGTTTATGTGAGTGTGTGTCTGTGTGTGTGTGTGTATATATATATATGTGTGTGTGTGTATATATTTCTGTATATGCATGTGTATATATATATTTATATATAGTTCACACACATTCAAACTTATTTGAATACACATTCAAAATTATTTTTATTATTATTATTTTCGTTTTTTTTTTTTTTTTGTGTTTTAAAATTTTTTATTTTTGCAATGGAAATAAAAATAAAGCAGTCCTCCGTAGAGGAGGGGTGGTGGAGGGAATATATATATATATATATACATATATATAAAATAATTGTCACACAACTGGGGTGACATGCCTATCCTGCTCACCCAATTTTAGTGCACTTTAGTTATGCATAATGACCTTCTAGTCTCGATACACCCATATATATATATGTATATATATATATAGTTTTTTTTGTTTTTTTTTTTGCAATAGACAATAAAAATAACGCAGTTCTCCATAAAGGAGGGATGGTGGATGGAATATATATATACATATATATAAAATAATTGTCACACAACCTGGGTGACATGCCTTGCCTGCTCACCCAGTTTTAGTGCACCTTAGTTATTCATAATGACCATCTAGTCTCGATACACCCATATATATATATATATATATATGTACATATATATAGTTTTTTTATTAGCAATAGAAAAGAAAAATAACGCAGTTCTCCGTAAAGGAGGGATGGTGGATGGAATATATACATACATATATATAAAATAATTGTCACACAACCTGGGTGACATGCTTTGCCTGCTCACCCAATTTTAGTGCAACTTAGTTATCCATAATGACCAACTAGTCTCGATACACCCATAAATATATATGTATATATATATATATATATATATAGTTTTTTTATTTTTTTCGTAATGGACAATAAAAATAACGCAGTTCTCCGTAAAGGAGGGATGGTGGATGGAATATATATATACATATATACATTTATATAAAATTATTGTCACACAACCTGGGTGACATGCCTTGCCTGCTCACCCAGTTTTAGTGCACCTTAGTTATCCATACTGACCATCTAGTCTCGATACACCCATAAATATATATACTGAACAAAAATATAAACGCAACACTCTTGTTTCTGCTCCCATTTTTCATGAGATGGACTTAAAGACCTACAATTCATTCCAGATACACAATATTACCATTTCTCTCAAACATTTCTCACAAATCAGTCTAAATGTGTGATAGTGAGCACTTCTGCTTTGCTGAGATAATCCATCCCACCTCACAGGTGTGCCACATCAAGATGCTGATCTGACATCATGGGTAGTGCACAGGTGTACCTTATACTGCCCACAATAAAAGGCCACCCTGGAATGTGCAGTTTTTTGCTTTATTGGGGGTCTGGGGACTCAGAACCGGTCAGTATCTGGTGTGACCACCATTTGCCTCATACAATGCAACACATCTTCTTCGCATAGAGTTTATCAGATTGTCAATTGTGGCCTGTGGAATGTTGGTCCACTCCTCTTCAATGGCTGTGCGAAGTTGTTGGATATTAGTGGGAACTGGTACACGCTGTCGTATACGCCGGTCAAGCACATCCCAAACATGCTCAACGGGTGACATGTCCGGTGAGTATGCTGGCCATGCAAGAACTGGGACATTTTCAGCTTCCAAGAACTGTGTACAGATCCTTGCAACATGGGGCCGTGCATCATCTGTCTGAGTGGCTGGTCTCAGACGATCTTGGAGGTGAACCTGCTGGATGTGGAGGTCCTGGGCTGGTGTGGTTACACGTGGTCTGCGGTTGTGAGGCCGGTTGGATGTACTGCCATATTCTCTGAAACGCCTTTGGAGACGGCTTATGGTTGAGAAATGAACATTCAATGCACGAGCAACAGATCTGGTTGACATTCCTGCTGTCAGCATGCCAATTGCACGCTCCCTCAATGCTTGTGGCATCTGTGGCATTTTGCTGTGAGACAAAACTGCACATTCCAGGGTGGCCTTTTATTGTGGGCAGTATAAGGTACACCTGTGCACTACCCATGATGTCAGATCAGCATCTTGATGTGGCACACCTGTGAGGTGGGATGGATTATCTCAGCAAAGCAGAAGTGCTCACTATCACACATTTAGACTGATTTGTGAGAAATGTTTGAGAGAAATGGTAATATTGTGTATCTGGAATGAATTGTAGATCTTTAAGTCCATCTCATGAAAAATGGGAGCAAAAACAAAAGTGTTGCGTTTATATTTTTGTTCAGTGTATGTATATGTATACATATAGTTTTTTTTGTGTTTGTGAAAACGGGTCTTTAATCGGGGAAACGGAGCGGGTAGAGCAGGACGGAACGCAGGCATTGACAAACTACAATGACGGACAGGGCAAACAGGTAAGACCAGGACTTAAAATAGGTCATGACTAATCAAAGTAATCGGGCAAAGCAGGAGACGATCAGGGAAGCACACGTGGGTAATCAGGGGGCGTGGCACACACGAGGAGCGGACAAGCCGGGCATATATGTATATCTATATAAAACCTCATTAATGAGGGACAGGGAACAGAACGGACAGACAGAACTGGCACAGGGGAAGGAGCCAGGACAAGACTTGACATAAGACAGGAAAGGCAGAGAAACAGATCAGAAAGGGGGACACGGAGGGAACAGGCAGGACAAAAGGACCGGGAGTGAACGAAGGGAACATCGGGGAAAGAGGAGCAGAAGCCAGAGGGACGAGGGACAAAGAGAGGAGGGACAGAGACAGGAGGAACAAAGCGAGGGGGAGCAGAGGCAGGAGGGACAAAGACGGGAGGCCAGGGAGAGAAGGAGGGGGAACCAAGAGGAGCCCGAGGGAGACCCAGCGGGCGACGGGAGGCAGCCGGAAGGGCTGCAGGCGGCCGGGAGGCCGGAGCCGGAGGGGCCGAGGAGACGGGGTGAGGGACAGACGCAGGGACGAAGGAGGGAGTCGGAGGGGAGACCAGGGAAGGGGACGAAGGAGCTGGAAGGGACCCTGGCGAGGGCAAGGAGAGAGGGGGAGCCGCAGCAGACGGCGACGTCCTCCGACACGCCAGAGCGGGAGGACCAGCAGGCGAATGAGGAGCCGCCGTCGGGGGGCCCGCAGGCAACCGATAAGACGCCGGAGGAGGGACCGAGGCAGGGCGACGAGGCCGCGGAGGGGGACCCGCAGACGACAGCCGACCCGGAGGGCCAGGACCCGCAGGTGCCGACCAAGCCCTAGCGCCGGCGAGGGAGGGCGAGCCAGGGGGCTGGGCGGGTGGGACCCCAGCCGTGCGTCTGTGTCCTCTCCCCTTATGGGACACAGACATAAGGACCTGCGGCCGGGGTCGGGCTCGTCGGGGTGAGGGTACCAGAGTCACAGGGGGAGAAGGGACTGGAGTGGGGCCAGGGACTGGAGCTGCAGGCTGCAGAGGGAGCGCCTGCCCGGGAGCTGCAGGCAGGGAAAGCGCCTCGGACGTGGGCGCGGTAGCTGCAGGCAGCGGAGACGGCTGCTCGGGCTCTGGGGCCGCAGGGGGCACTTATTTTATTATATAAAATAAGTGTCACACAACCGGGGTGACATGCCTTGCCTGCTTGTGGGATGAGGAAGACTCAGGGACTGGAAATGGGATTAAAACTGAAGATGTGCTCATTCCTTTGTGTATTTACAAATTTTCCTTCCGTCAGACATGAGGAGTTTGCTGCTATATTTGGCACTAATAGAGATTCTGATGCTGCTATTTTTATTGTCTATTAGTTTGTTATTATTTACAAGTTCTGTTGTGTTTTTGCATTTTTCTCTTCTGGTTAATTAACTGCTGTCTGTTTGCTGTGAAGTATGAGTGTGGTGAGTAAGACTCAGGGACTGGAAGTGGGATTACAACTAAAGATAACATGCTTATTCCTTTTTGTATTGTTTACAAATTTCCTTCCGTCAAACATGAGGAGTTTGCTGCTATATTGTGCACTAACAGAGATTCTGATGCTGCTATTTTTATTGTTTATAAATGTGTTATTGTTTCCAAGTTGAGTATTCAATAAATGCTAAATTGAGAAATTTTGTGTATCGTTTGTTATTATTAGTGTGATATTTTACCATGCAAATAGAGGGGAAAACGTCCAATTATCGGCCAAAAAAAATCAGCAGCATATATCGGCCATCGCCTGACCCTTGACTTGAAAAACCCATATCGGTCGACCTCTAGTAACAGTACATTCTGTCCAATTCATCCATCGAGTTAAGTCACACACCCACTTGAGGGGGCACTCCGGCAGACGTGAGGATGGGGATGTTCTTTCCGCTATAACATCCACTGCAGAAGTACATCTCGCTCCTGTTCACAGGGCTTACTTCAATGATGAAGCAGGGCTGGTTGTCTGGACAAGAAGTTGTCCTGCTGCTGGGTCTCGGTGCCGTTTTTCCACCTAAGCTTGAAGGTGGAAATGTGTTCCAACTTGGTCCCTGGGACTGCAGCATAGCCAAACATCGCGAGCAGCGTCGGCCACACCCACCACCAGAACCATCACACCGTCCTATACACATAAAGAAGAACTAAAACATAGAGTGTTGTGACAATCTATGCGTTAATGTTTGGCAGCATAGGTGATTCATTAAAATTATACCGAAGAATGGAAAATGTGATATTTAGAATATTTTTTGCCATTTAGTAGCTAATTTAAGCACTTACCCAATGCCTCAATTTGTTTTAGGTCAGTAATGTCTGAGCCAAAAGAATGAATGTATGAATTTAATACAATTCACCCACTCCCACCCACACACAAATCTGAAATTCAATTTAAGACACTTCTTAAACATTAGTGCATTAACAAAAAAGGAAAATCTTAAGAGATTCAGTAGGATTTTCTATGTTAGACTTAAGCTAATAGTTCAATAGTTTTTACATATTTCAATATACCAATTTGACTTTAATGTTGAAACAGATGCTAAAACATGGAATAATTTCATAACTAGAGAAACATGTTATTCACAAACACTAGCAAAGGTAGCTTATAGTTAAGCTTACTTAAGTCAGCAAGTCAGGCTACAGTGTGTAAGAATAGTCGTAAACGATAATTTGTCTCAGTCTTACATGACAGAATAAGTAAACAGAAAATATAAAATGGCTGAAACAGCGTCATTAACGCCAGCTACAGTAGAGGCGCAGAAAAGGTGTCATGACTGAAGTATTCCCAAACTCTGGAAGACCGTATGCGAGCCTTTTTTGCCGCGTGTTTCTCCAGAGGCTCCGGAGCTCCGCTGGTTGAGACAGCCATGTTGGTTCATGTGCAGGGGGACGAGCGGCAAATTTCTTTTTTGCAGGGTGGTAGGTGATGTCTCATTAATATTTATGAGAGAAGTGCTACATGATTGGCCAGTGCATGCCAGTGCATGCCCAAAATGGTGCGGCACTGCATCCAAGCCTGCGGCACTCAGAGTCACAAATACAGTGGAAACCATTTGTAGTAATTACGTCTGTCTGGCTGATTTCCAACTAATTGATATTTGTATATTTATTACATGAATATAAGGTAATATAAGGTAATAGAAGAGGTATTTAATGGTTTTCCATCTGAGGAATTTGCAAAAAACTGCAGTGCATGATGGGTCGGACCTAAAGGCTGCCTTAACGTCCTCATCTGTATGACGACATACATCAAGACTAGGAAGGTGCATAATGTTCATGTCTGGTTGCGTTTGTTGGTCCAGAAAGTAATTCAATTTCGCCATGTAGGTTACGTTCTTAAAAACTGCTTGGATATAGCCCGATTATATGCTGTGGGCCTTTTAATTTCTTTGTTTACCAGGTAGGCTACCTTCTTTAAACTGCGTTTTGTTAGACTACATATTTAGGGAGGTCTTTATAAATTTATAGTAGTCTTCATAAATATGTGCATAGTTTAGCCTAACCCAGCCACTTAAGGGAGAAAGCCAGCTCAACTAGGTGTCGGTCCCAAGCCCGGATTAATGGGGAGGGTTGGCGTCAAGAAATAAAGAGACTGTATCTTCACTGCATGACTGATGTCAAAATGTGTGAAATATGTGGTTGTATTAATAAATGCATTAAAGTAGGTTAATGATTCTGTGCTGTCTAAATTGTATAGAAAATTTCTACGTATAGCCAAACAAATCTCCTCCTGTTTGAAAAGGCATAGAAAAAGCAATTTAGCCACTAAAACTTTACAGTTTTTGTGAGGGACAGTCGAATTCTCTCGTTTCTCTCGTCAAGTTTTTTTGTGATCCTGCACCTACACTTTGCCGGCCCCAGGAGGATGGGCTCCCCCTTTGAGTTTGGTCCCTCCCAAGGTTTCTTCCTTCTTGGGAGTTTTTCCATCCTATCGGCGCCTATGGCTTACTCACTGGGGGCTTTGGGTGGGCATGATATAAAGCAAAGCATTTTCCCTCCCAGTTTCCTCCTCTGGTCCACATTGCAGGACCATCAGCCATCAGAAACAGTCAGACGGTCTCCTTCAGCTTCTTTAGTGTCCTTGGAAGCCAAGGCAGTTTTAGGTCTGAGAAGAGGTTTATCAGAAGGACACATATTACGTCGTTTGTCCTGAAATGTAACATGGGGAGGAAAAGTTAAGCGGTTTAGTCAGATTGGAGTCGTTTATTCAGCAGTGGCAGCGCCAGTGACTTAATGCTACAGGTGCTATAGGGGAGTGAGATTATTTAGACCGGGTGCTTTAGCTTTTCAGCTTATGTAGATGGTGTATAGAAGCACACAGCACGATAAGCTACAGCATGGATAAAATAGGATAAAATATGAAATTCTAACGTCTAGCTCACAGAGCCTCTATGTGTACTTTGAAGAAAAAATACACTACAAGTATGCTGTAAAAACCGCAAAAATGTCTTACACAATATACAGATTTTACAGATAGTTAAAGAAAAAATGAAACCAATATTTTGGGGGTGCTGTGGGGGTACTATGGTCATTGGAGGAGGAGCTAGAGCCCCCCCCCCCCAAGCTTTTCCTTGGTGCTGCCACTGTTGTTCAGATTAAAAGTAACATTGTCATTAATAAACAGTACTCTGATCAAATTTTTGCATGTACAAACACAATCAAAGTTTAACCACATGTTTAGACACAATTCACACACCTGTTACATTTCCATAATGCTAAGACTCTCTACACTTACTTCATCCACTTTCTTGTTTGGTACACAGTCATTTGATGGATGTGTAAGATCATTACCAGACCGTCTGCTGCAAACTCTACAGTTAATGAATGGCTGCAAAAACACACAGACACACAAAAACAGTATTTAAAGAGTGGTGGGCAATAAATACAGTGAGAGAAGGTGTAGTAAAGATATATCTAATGATTTAAGGCAGAGCTGCTGGAGTGCAGGGTTTAATGACACAGAACAATTTTAGAGGAAAGAGCTTCCAAAGCAGGGTCACCATAAGGCTATATTATACAAAGCAAGTTCATCTAAAAGTATGAACAACAAATCCCGTTTAACTGAACACTGCTCTGTATTAAAATACTGTCCTCCGATCAAGCTAAGTGGTCCTGTAGTTCACTATTTAAAGAGGTAAATTTAAAGGGTAATTCACACTGCACATCTACCCTGCTCTGACCAGGTTTAATTACTGGCTTTCTAATTAAAACAAGAGTTAAGTCCTGCCCTTTCACCACAAAACACCACACTGCCATTTAAGGCTGATTTCAACAATGAGTTTTAGTTAACCTGGCTCGATTGAGTTAACTCTGGGTATGTAAAACCCGCTTTGTAGTACAGCCCACAGGTCTTTAAATAAGGCCAGCTAGGGTTCATAGCTCGAAGCATAATCTACAGGTCACCCCTCAGATGATTAGCATTTGCTTCTGCCTGGTAATCCAGCCTTTAAGCCTGTAAACCTACTAAAATTTGAGAATAAGGTGAAGGAACTGGCTCTTTGAGGCCACCTATGTATTTGTTACTTTATTGTTGGCTAACTTTCCCCCGCATGGGCATCAAAAAAGTTAACATGAACCTAAATTAATTTGCTAACTGATATGTCCAATGCTCACAGTCACAGTGACTCTTTACTTACCCTCTTGTCCATGAAAATACAGTCAGCCCGATGGTCTGTTGCAGTTGACTTTGGACATTTTGTTGCTCTCAAGAGAATCTCAATGTCAATGTATTCACTGCTGATCTAAATCACATAAACACGTTATATACAAAATTGCCTACAACTGTTTTAAAGGCAATATAACAAACAATAATCACCCAAAAAAATGGCAAACTGTCACAGACTTGACTGCAGCAGATTCAGAGAGAAACTGTGAGAAGGTAAAATTGACCAGGGCTGAGATATACAACCATCACTTTCATTGTGAAGAGACATTAAGCATCATATGCATTGAAATTAAAACATCAAAATCAATGTGATACTCATTAGTTCAGCTTGCAGATGATGAAAGTTTCACACTTTTGTAAACACTTTCTCAGCAGTTACCTTCGGACGGCCCTGGATGTTATAGAAATTCATGTGCTGACGGGTTCCTTGATGAGCATTTTCGACTGCGAGTTTAATGGCCGTCTTGTGAGTGCAGGGAGACTGTGGTAATCTTGCTGGGCCTCTGTGGAGATAAGCAGAGCTCCATAAGCCAAAACCAGAAGCAGCAGGCGGGTCATCTTCCTCTCAGCTTTGAAGGGAGAAGCAGGACTGAGGACACTGATCTGTGGTCCCCTTATCCAGCACGTCCAGGGGCGTGTCCTTCACTCGAAACAAACAGACCTTTGAACAACATTGGAAAACTCTTCAGGATGAATTGAGGCAGGTGGTCAAGTGGGTTTATTGTTATTTCAGCAATATACACAGTACACAGTGAAAGGAAACATTGTTCCTCCTGGACCACGGTGCAACACAAAGAAGAAAAACAGAAACAACACAAGATGACACAAGTGCGGGCAAGATAGAACTATACAGAGTGAAAGGAGCACAAACAGAGGGAGAAAGTGCAAGATAAACACAAGAGCAACAATACAATACTACAGGACAAGACAGCGCAGTCAAGAACACAGAGTGCAGCCAGAGCTAACCTGAATAGGGGCATCAAGGTTGCCAGGCAGGCAGAGAAACAGAAAATAGAGGTCTACTTCACATACAACAACCCACAGTGGGTGTGGCAGGGAATACAACACATTACAAACTTCAAAGGCAACAACACCGTCACTGTTAACAGCAACGCCCTTTTAGCAAAGGAGCTAAACAGCTTCTTTGCTCGTCTGGAGGAACACAGAGCAGACATAGCCACACTGCCCCCTCCCCCAATCTCCAGCACTCACAGACTCCCTCTGCAGGAACACCACGCGAGAAGGCACATTGCATCTCTAGGTGTGTGGAGTTTAAGACAAGGCAAGTGATGCTACGATAATATAATTCCTTGGTAAGACCCCACCTAGAATATTGTGTGCGGGTTTGGTTACCATACCTTAAGAAGGACATTGCTGCCTTGGAAAAGGTGCAACGTAGGGCAACGAGAATGATTCCTGGTCTTAGAGGAATGTCTAATGAGGAGAGGTTAGCTGAGCTGAATCTGTTTAGCCTCGAGCAAAGGAGACTAAGGGGGGACATAATCCAGGTGTTTAAGATTCTAACAGGTCTGGATGCTGTTCAGCCAAATGGCTATTTCAATGTTAGTTTAAATACCAGAACTCGTGGCCATAAGTGGAAATTAGCTGGAGAACATTTTAAAACGAATTTGATGAAGCATTTCTGTACACAGCGTGTAGTTAGAGTATGGAATAGTCTTCCTGTTATTGTAACACAAGCTAAAACCCTGGGTTCTTTTAAATCAGAGCTAGATAAGATTTTTGAGCTATTAGCTAAGTTCTCCTCAAAGGAGCTTGATGGGCCGAATGGCCTCCTCTCATTTGTAAATCTCTTTGGTTCTTATGAGTCAGCTTACAGAGATGAGGTCCAGAAACTGATAGGTTGGAGTTCAGCAAACAATTTGGCACTAAACAGCACAAAGACAAAGGAATCACTGACTTCAGGAAGGATGGAGGCGACACTGGCCTGCCTAGATGGATGGATGGATGTTTTTATTGACATTGTAAGTACAATGAGATTTAGTTTGGAACGCGCCAGCAGCTACACAGTATATTTACAATTATATAGATTGTGAGGCATAAAATAAGGTGTGAGTAATATAACATAACGACATAATATAAGTAATCATTAATTAATCATTACAGATGGTATGAGGTGTGAACCGCTAGGCTGCTATGGCATGTTTGGTATCAAACCGATGGAAAATCACTCCAGTTTCCAAATCTGGTCAGTGGTTACCACGAAAGTGAATATATCAAAAGTTACACCAGCCTAACGAAAATCATCAATACAAGGGAAATCACTCTGGTCATAAATCTCAAAAGGACTGATACAGACCCCCTTCCGAAAGCCCGCCAAATGGATGGTCAGCCATTGGTCCAGGAGTCGAATTCCTGGTCACTCCTATTCACGAACTTTACACTATAAAACCTGGCACCTCAGAACAAAGCCAGGAGAGGAGAAACAGAAGGGAGGAGAAAACAAAAGACCATCAGCACGAAGAGAGGCAGAGAACATCAGCCCAAGAGAAGAGAAGCCCACAAGAAGCCCTCCTGAAGCCTATCAGTGAAGACCCAGCTGGACAGAGAACTGCAACCAAGCCCAAGCTTCACCAGGAGAGGGAATCAGAGGGGCTCCACTCCAACAACCGCTGCAAACACCGCGCCTCCCTGAGTGCCATCACCCATCAGCTCATCAGCCTCCGCAACCAACTGCCAAGACCCCCCCCCCCCCCACTCTGCAACCAAGTAAACAAACTTCCTTTCATTTATAACAACCTAAACTCCTATTCACCTGCTATATTACTTTAGGACAGTATTTCCACAAATTGCTTGCTTTGCAGAACAGTATTTTCCCTTTTAAGGTTACTCATTTTAAATCTGGTCATTGCATTTTCATGATTACATTGTTTGTG